>NC_040251.1:5598794-5708794 GCF_001444195.1 Xiphophorus couchianus
ATAAAACTTCAAGATTCATTCTGCTTTTTACTTCCGGTCAGAAGACCTACAATCCTGGAAAATATCAACAAATATCAGAAACGTACTAATAAAAAGAACAAATAAATGAATGTAACTAATCTGAATTCAAACAAATCTTAAACAGTAAAGACCAGCAGATATCTGAACACAATATGGGAAGAATTAATAAAAGTATCAGAACAAGAAAATAAATCTGCATTTTAGTTCAGAAGAGACGAGTTGGTCAGAATTTCTTTCTAGAAATAAAAGAAAAACAAGAAACAGAAGAATCTAGATGAAAGTGAACTTTGACCCCAAGGAGGCAGCTGAGATGGAAAAGGTCCAAACTATTTCAGTTCTGGTCCGACCCGGTTCAGTCCATTTTCATGTTAATTTAAAAGCTGCTGCTTTCTTCTTCTGCGGCTCATTCAGCAAGCCGTCCGTTACCATGGAAACAAGCTCCACGTTGCCAAGCATCTGAGAGCAGCTGAGACCCGACAGCACCGGACCGGTTCCGAATCAGCAAAGTCAATAGAAATCCAGAACAAAGTTGTTAAATATCCTGAAATAGGTTTTGTATCAAAAAGAATATTTACAAAAACATCAGATTTTAGAATAATTCAACATCTTCTCAATATTCACAACATAAAGAACAAGAATCATAAAACATATGAGAGAGCCCAACCGGACCTGAACCGGACCAGAACCGGACCTGCGGGGTTCAATAACCAGAATGGTTCTAATTAATCTGGATTACAAACTGGATCTGTTGGAAATCAGCATAAAATAAACTTCATAACATTTTAGGTGAACTTCTGTAAATATGTATTAGTGGCTAGAAATGATAAAATAAGGAGAAACATTTTCTAATCAAAAACACACCTAAATAAAATCTAAAGGAAAATGTCAAATAAAATACTTTATTGATCCCTTAAAGGGGGAAATTTTGTTTGTCCTAGGATAGTACACAATAAAACATAAAATAAATAAAAGTCATAAAAATAAACATACAATAATAAATCAACCAAAGCAACAAAATATTCTCAAATTCTTTATTAAATTTACAATAAAAAAAACACAACAAACAGCAAAAAGACGAGAACTTGTTCATGTTTGTTTCTTCAGCTTCAGTTCAGCTGATTCTCTGTTTACCAGACAAAACCACTTCCTGACATTTTATTTTGAAATGTCTCAGTGATGTGGAGGACTTCCTGTTTGAGCAGCAACAGGAAGTAGATGTCATCAACGTTTCCGTTCACGTCTAAGAAGAAGTTGGTTCCACTGTGTGTCCAGTTGGAGATCATTTGCCTCCTGATGAAGAGGCTCCTCCTCTTCTTCCTCCTCATCGTCCAATCAGAGCTGAGCAGCAGCAGCAGACTTCCTGCAGACGTCTGGAAGCTCCTCCAACCCCTGCAGCTCCCGCAGACCCTGGACAGAAGAAGAAGAAGAGAGCAGCCAATCAGATTTGCCCAGAGACAAACTGGTTCTACTGGGACTGATTTAAGACCCAACGGTCCTCTGGGTCAGACTGTGATCAGAACCGGTCCAGTTCTGCAGATGAACTGACCTCCAAGACCATGCGGATATGGGCTTTTATTTTGGCGGCGTCCTTGGTGAGCTGCTCAGTGAAGCTGCAAGCAAACACAGTTAGCATGACTAGCATCTCTCATTAGCATAGCTAGCATACATCATTAGCATGACTAGCATCTCTCATCTGGTCCACAAGTGGATCCTGTTAGCGTCGAGCTAACCTGACTGAACTTGTAGAAATCTGACATTTATATGTTGCTGAATATTCAGGACAAAATACAACAATTTATCATATCAATTTGCTTTAACTTGGGCTAATATTGTAAAAAATCTCCAATATTTATGTTTGATATGGAGAAAAACAGAAAAATATTCTAGATTAAACATTTTGTCTCACGCTTCAGCTGATTTTTTTCTTCAATTTTTAAAATTAATATCAAAATGTTCTACAGAAATATTACTATTTTAAACAAAATGAAAAAGATGTTTTAAAAACGCTGATAAATTGCTCAAATTTAAGTATATAAATAAAATCAAAGTTGAATTTTTTACATTTTATATGTTTAGACAATATTTTAGTATTTGATATGAAAAATATTTTAAAATCTGAAAATAAAAAAAATCTTGCTAAAGCATAAAAATCACAGGGAAATTTTTCCATTTCTAAAATAAAATTTACATCTGGAGAAATTATACTTTGAACTTTTCGAACTTGAATAATTTGAGACAAAGTAAAAACAGAAATCAATAAAATGTTAAAATCAGTTTCAAGAAGTAAAATTTCCAAAATATCCTCTATTGCTGTCGCCATGGCGACAGCGAGCGTACAGCGTCAGCTGATTGGTCTTCTTGTCGATGAAGCGCAGCGCCTCCTGGTGGCTCATCTCCACGAAGAACCCGAACCCGACCAACACCAGAATCCTGGACGGATTGTCCCTGAGGAGAGGAGACGAGCCAGTCAGAACCGGAACCGGAGTCTGGATCATAAACGCCTGGCGCCGTCCGGGTCACATGGCCACGGGAAGGGGCGGGGCTTACACTCGGGCCTGAACGAAGAAGCTGCAGCCCAGATCCACGTCTGCCTTCAGCCGCTGAGGCCCCGCCTCCTGCAGGAACACACCGTGACATCACCGTGACGTCAGAGACGCCAACTACAGCCACACAATATGAAACTAACTTACAAATAAAATATGGAAGAAATTCAAATCAAAATGAAAGGTGCCCGAGGTGTAAATGTGAATTAAATCTTTAAAAACTGAAAAGATGTGAGAAAAAATGTACAATTATCCTTTGGAGTAAAATAATAAAAGATTATTTTTAATCCCAAAATAAATTAAATGTAGAAATGGTAAAAATCCAGAATATTTCTTTATCCAATCTGAAAATAAGCTCCGGCTCTTTGTTTGATCAGCTGTCCAGACTGAAGATCAATAATCCTGAGAAATGACGATCAGGAGCTGATTGGTTGTTTTTCATGTTTATCCAAATGAATAAAAATGAAACTAAGAGGCAGCTTCTGATTTCAGGTTATACTTTCATTTCATCTCCTGGGATTATAATCCAACTCCTGAAAGCTGCTGAGGTCACAGCGCCCCCTGCTGGAGAAATGAGGGAGAAAGGAAAGCAGTGGCAGAGTGAGACCTCTGTCTGGATGGAGAATCTGTGCAGCTACCTCCAGACTCTGGATGGCGTTCTTCAGCTGCAGGTAGTGAGACATCTTCTCATAGAGACGATCCCTCTGCTCTAACACCGCCCTGCAAACACCACAACACCAGAACCGGGTCAGAATCCCTGTGTCCAGCAGAACCAAGACTTCCTCCATCTTGACCTGCAGACATGGTTCTGGTACCGGGTTCTGGAGGACGGGAACAGTTTTCATTGTAGTCCAGAAATCGATTACAAATGGAGAAAGTGTTCTGATGGTCCGGGTCCGCTCAGACGGTTCTGATGGTTCCGGTCCAGGTCGAGCCGATCTTCAACCAGATCCAGATCCCAAACATCAGCTGACATTCTGAGCAGAACCAGAGAGGTTCTGGACCGGTTCCGGACGGAACCTTCTGCTCCCTCTGGCAGCATGAAGCTCTGAGAGACCAGAGAACATCTGGAACCGTCATGGTGGAGCCGCAGGACGCCCGGTTCAGGACTGAGGACTTGGACCGAACCGGACCTCCGGAGCTCCTCGGTCCGTCTCACACCGCAGTCAGCTGGGTGTCCAGTCGGATGTTCGCCATGGAGTCAGCGGCGTCCAGCGCCAGCCGTTCGGTCCGCTGCCTGCCAGGAGCTCAGAGGTCCAGTTAGGGACCGTCAGCAGGTTCTGGTCCAAATATCATCCAAATGCTGATTTAAATCAGTAATTCCATTCAAAAAGTGAAATTTGTAAATTATATTCATTCATTACACACAGACTGATATATTTCAATGTTTTTTTCTTTTAGTGTTGATGATTATAACTCATAACTAATGAAAACTACAAATTCAGTGTCTCACAAAATTAGAATATTGTGGAAAGATTCAATATTGAAAATCTCTGGTGCTCCACACTAATCAGATAATCACCTGATTAGTGTGGATGTTTCTATTAAAACCTGCAGATGCTTTAAATTGTCTCTCAGTTCAGATCTGCAGGTCACATGACCGCTGACCTGACGGCCGTCCAGAAGACGACCTTTGCTTAAGAAGCCGTTCAGAGTTCAGAGTTCAGAGTTCAGAGTTCAGACACTGAGGTGAAGGGAAGGAAACCCTGAGGTGGAAACAAATGAACAATCAGGAAAACCGTCCTGGAGAGGATCAGGAAACAAACATTCCTCACGTCAGACCTGAACCAGAACCAGGTGAGACACAAACGTCTCACCTGGACTGAACACAAACTGCTCTGTTCTCTGGTTGAAGTGAATTTTTATTTCCTCTCAGAGTCTGGAGGAAGAGCAGAGCAGCAGAATCCATGTTGCTTGAGGTCTAGTCAAAGTTTCCACAGTCAACCATAGTTTGGTGCCATGTCGTCTGCTGCTGTTGGTCCACTGTGATTTGTGAGGTCAAAGGTCAATGCACCTACCAGCACTTCCTGCTGCTGACCAACTTTATAGAGATGCAGATTTAATTTTTCAGCAGGACTTTACTCCAGAACACAGAGTCCAGAACCTGGTTTAAGGTCCGTGGTGGAAACTGGTGATGCACCAGACCGACGTTTCATTAGAGCTGAAGGCCACAAGCAGAGGAACGCCTCACCGCCTGGACGCCTCACCGCCTGGACGCCTCACCGCCTGGACGCCTCACCGCCTGGACGCCTCACCGCCTGGACGCCTCACCGCCTGGACGCCTCACCGCCTGGACGCCTCGCCGCCTGGACGCCTCGCCGCCTGGACGCCTCACCGCCTGGACGCCTCACCGCCTGGACGCCTCGCCGCCTGGCCGACGGACGCCTCGCCGCAGACTGACGGACGCCGCCTGGCCGATGGACGCCGCCTGGCCGACGGACGCCTCACCGCCTGGCCGATGGACACCGCCTGGCTGACGGACGCCTCGCCGCAGCCTGACGGACGCCTCACCGCAGACTGACGGACGCCGCCTGGCTGACGGACGCCTCGCCGCAGACTGACGGACGACGCCTGGCCGACGGACGCCTCACCGCCTGGCCGATGGACACCGCCTGGCCGACGGACGCCTCGCCGCAGCCTGACGGACGCCTCACCGCAGACTGACGGACGACGCCTGGCCGACGGACGCCGCGCCGCAGACTGACGGACGCCGCCTGGCCGACGGACGCCTCACCGCCTGGCCGATGGATGCCGCCTGGCCGACGGACGCCTCACCGCAGACTGACGGACGCCGCCTGGCCGACGGACGCCTCGCCGCAGACTGACGGACGCCTCACCGCAGACTGACGGACGCCGCCTGGCCGACGGACGCCGCGCCGCAGACTGACGGACGCCGCCTGGCCGACGGACGCCTCGCCGCAGACTGACGGACGCCGCCTGGCCGACGGACGCCTCACCGCCTGGCCGATGGACGCCGCCTGGCCGACGGACGCCTCGCCGCAGCCTGACGGACGCCTCACCGCAGACTGACGGACGACGCCTGGCCGACGGACGCCGCGCCGCAGACTGACGGACGCCGCCTGGCCGACGGACGCCTCACCGCCTGGCCGATGGATGCCGCCTGGCCGACGGACGCCTCACCGCAGACTGACGGACGCCGCCTGGCCGACGGACGCCTCGCCGCAGACTGACGGACGCCTCACCGCAGACTGACGGACGCCGCCTGGCCGACGGACGCCGCGCCGCAGACTGACGGACGCCGCCTGGCCGACGGACGCCTCGCCGCAGACTGACGGACGCCGCCTGGCCGACGGACGCCTCACCGCCTGGCCGACGGACGCCGCCTGGCCGACGGACGCCTCGCCGCAGACTGACGGACGCCGCCTGGCCGACGGACGCCTCACCGCCTGGCCGATGGACGCCGCCTGGCCGACGGACGACTCGCCGCAGACTGACGGACGCCGCCTGGCCGACGGACGCCGCCTGGCCGACGGACGTCGCGCCGCAGACCGACGGACGCCGCCTGGCCGACGGACGCCTCGCCGCAGACTGACGGACGCCGCCTGGCCGACGGACGCCTCACCGCCTGGCCGATGGACGCCGCCTGGCCGATGGACGCCGCCTGGCCGACGGACGACTCGCTGCAGACTGACGGACGCCGCCTGGCCGACGGACGCCTCACCGCCTGGCCGATGGACGCCGCCTGGCCGACGGACGCCTCACCGCCTGGCCGATGGACGCCGCCTGGCCGATGGACGCCGCCTGGCCGACGGACGACTCGCTGCAGACTGACGGACGCCGCCTGGCCGACGGACGCCTCACCGCCTGGCCGATGGACGCCGCCTGGCCGACGGACGCCTCACCGCCTGGCCGATGGACGCCGCCTGGCCGATGGACGCCGCCTGGCCGACGGACGACTCGCTGCAGACTGACGGACGCCGCCTGGCCGACGGACGCCTCACCGCCTGGCCGATGGACGCCGCCTGGCCGACGGACGCCTCACCGCCTGGCCGATGGACGCCGCCTGGCTGACGGACGCCGCCTGGCCGACGGACGACTCGCTGCAGACTGACGGACGCCGCCTGGCCGACGGACGCCTCGCCGCAGACTGACGGACGCCGCCTGGCCGACGGACGCCTCACCGCCTGGCCGATGGACGCCGCCTGGCCGACGGACGACTCGCTGCAGACTGACGGACGCCGCCTGGCCGACGGACGCCTCACCGCCTGGCCGATGGACGCCGCCTGGCTGACGGACGCCGCCTGGCCGACGGACGACTCGCTGCAGACTGACGGACGCCGCCTGGCCGACGGACGCCGCCTGGCCGACGGACGCCGCCTGGCCGACGGACGCCGCGCCGCATGGCTGCAGTGAACCAGGCAGAAGGAAGAACTCAGCACTGAGAGCTGAACATCATCACTCCTTCCTATTGGCCAAGATTTCTAAAAATCTTGTTTTGTTTTGGTCTTCAGTGATACTCTAACTTTCTGAGATACTGAATTTGGGTTTTCATTAGTTGTCAGTTCTAATTATCAACATTAAAAGAAAAAACATTTTAAATATATCAGTCTATGAGTAATAAATGAAAATAATATGCAAGTTTCTCTTTGTGATTGGAATAACTGATTTAACTTCATGATATTCTAGTTGTTTGACCATCACTGTGGATTTCTGGCCTTGTGACCAACTGACACAGAAAGTGGTCATTCATGCTGTCACAGGAGACCCTTTGCTCTCCATCGAATTTTTAAGTCATACTCAATCTTTAAAATAATTTTAATATTTTTTCTTCAATAGCGTCCAACTCATGTGACCCGGTGACATAAAATCAGTGTGAAATTATTCTACTAGACTGGAGAGACGATGCTCTGCATTTTACTTTACATTTTTACATAACTTTATATTTAAAAATACACTTGGTTTTTAATAGTTTACATCACATATGACCCACTGACAAGAAATAAAAAGGGTGAAATAGAATAAAAATAGTCACAAGGCAAGAAATCTATGTACATACAGTAGATGCTCATGTTTGGTTCGGAAATTTGTAGAAGGTCCCTAACTGAACCTCCGAGCGCCAGGCAGGGAGCGGGAGAGAACGGCTGGCCGAAATTAGCGTTCATAAACCGGATCAACCTGGAGCTAGACGCCGCTTGCTCCGCGGAGCGCGAATATCCGACTAGAAACTAACCTGGTTCCTCTCACCGCGTCTCCATTTCCTTCTGGTTCCGATCCACGTCTGCCAGGTAGAACCTACAGAACCTTCAGTTGACCCGATTCTGCTCAGAAACTCAGCTTCTTCTTTAAATCAGTTCAACCTAACTTCCGGTTTGGTTCGGTTTGGATTCGGAATGAACCAAACCTGTTTCTGTCTAGTTAGTAAGATCGGGTCAGGCTTACCGCAGGTCTCTCCTCAGAACGTCGTTGATGAAAGCTTCATACTGCAGAACCTTCTGGTCCAGACCGCCGGCAGAACCAGCAGGACGAGCCATCATGTTCCGGTTCCGGTTCCAGTTCTGGAACGCCCGAGCATATCCAGATGAAATTCTCTGATCCCGAAGAGGACTTCTAGAACCCGAACCCTCCTGTTAGCACAGCTAGCATGCTGCTAACTTCTTCTTCTTCTTCTCGTTTTTTAATGGTGGTTGGCAAACAACTTGTATTTGCGGTACCGCCACCTTCTGGATTGGAGTGTGGATCAGCCGTGTAGCTGTTAAAATCTCCCCGTGATTCCCGTTCTGCTAGGAAACTAAAAACACTGCAGATGATCTCTGAAACTATTCCCTAATATCTCATTTATTTTTACTTCTACTGAAATCTCTAAGTAACACCTTTCTTTCCTGAACACATTTATTACATTCTAAAAAACAAATATGCTGGACTGTATTATGTTTATTAATTATTTTAAGAGTATTATTTAATCCTGAAAGTCCAACTTATTCTAGATATAACATCTTCTTTTTTGATTCTATGACTTTTCCTAAATTCCCCAACTTTTTTGGATACTATAATAAAACCTAGCATTGCCTCCTCTATCCCACTGTTCTTACCATTTCTTCTTGATATACATTTTAATAATATACTTTACCTGATTTTTACTTATTTTAATATTTAAATCAACAATATTCTTTTTTGCAGCACTCTTAGTAAAACTATCAGCCAACTCATTTCCTACCACACCAATGTGGGCAGGAATCCAAACTAGTTTAACATGAGAAACATCATTTTTAATCCTAAATATTGAGTGACTTATATCCATTATAATATCTTGCCTTGATTCTGAATTGAACTCTAGAATATTTATTAATACTTATTGAATCTGAACAAATTAAAACCTCCCTCTCTCTAGTTTCCTCAGTCCACTCTAAAGTCATTAAAATAGCCATTAATTCACCTACACTGTCAATTTTGTATCTGTTATTATTTTATTTCTCATAATATTTAAATCTGGAATTACAAATGATACACCTACTCTATCATTTAACATTTTAGAAGCATCTGTATATATTTGTATATACTCTGAATATTCTCTTTTTATATAACTTTCCACCTCCATTTTTTCTAACTGTAAGTTTAAATCAACTTCAGTCCAAAGATCCATGATAGAATAACAGGAATAAAAACCACAAGACTAATTAGAAAGTTATCTATTCTTACATCTTTTACTTTATTTATTATTATCCATCCAAAACTATTCATTTGTTTCTTTTTTTTCTTGACTAGGTTGCAGCGTAATACATGGAGGATGAACTTCATTCTGTCTGTAAATGTATTAATAATACATTTACTAATTTCTGAATTTAATTCATTTATCGATTTATTTGTATCTACATTTTTCATATTAACCCCTCTCATCACTTTAAAACTATCCCAGTTTGGTTTTCTTCTGTTTCTATTCCTATGCTGACAGAAATTGGATCATAATAAATTTATTATGTTTTCTTTAAACTGTCCAGCTGCAAATATCAGCTAAAGATTAAGAATCTAAGGTCAGATCAATAACCGATTCCTTACCTCTTACCAAGTCCACCCAACTGCCCACCCCGTTACTTAATACCCCGTTACTTAGTACCCCGTTACTTAATACCCCGTTACTTAATACCCCGTTACTTAGTACCCCGTTACTTAATACCCTGTTACTTAATACCCCGTTACTTAATACCCCGTTACTTTGTACCCCGTTACTTAATACCCCGTTACTTAGTACCCCGTTACTCTATACCCCGTTACTTAATACCCCGTTACTTAGTACCCCGTTACTTAATACCCCGTTACTTAGTACGCCGTTACTTAGTACCCTGTTACTTAGTACCCCGTTACTTAATACCCCGTTACTTAATACCCCGTTACTTAGTACCCCGTTACTTAATACCCCGTTACTTTGTACCCCGTTACTTAATACCCCGTTACTTAGTACCCCGTTACTCAATACCCCGTTACTTAATACCCCGTTACTTAGTACCCCGTTACTTAATACCCCGTTACTTAGTACCCCGTTACTTAGTACCCCGTTACTTAATACCCCGTTACTTAGTACCCCGTTACTTGATACCCCGTTACTTAGTACCCCGTTACTTAGTACCCCGTTACTTTGTACCCCGTTACTTAGTACCCCGTTACTTAATACCCCGTTACTTAATACCCCGTTACTTAGTACCCCGTTACTTAATACCCCGTTACTTAGTATCCCGTTACTTAGTACCCCGTTACTTAATACCCCGTTACTTAATACCCCGTTACTTAGTACCCCGTTACTTAGTACCCCGTTACTTAGTACCCCGTTACTTAATACCCCGGTACTTAGTACCCCGGTACTTAGTACCCCGTTACTTAATACCCCGTTACTTAGTACCCCGTTACTTAATACCCCGGTACTTAGTACCCCGTTACTTAGTACCCCGTTACTTAGTACCCCGTTACTTGATACCCCGTTACTTAATACCCCGTTACTTAATACCCCGGTACTTAGTACCCCGTTACTTAATACCCCGTTACTTAATACCCCGTCACTTAGTACCCCGTTACTTAGTACCCCGTTACTTAGTATCCCGTTACTTAGTACCCCGTTACTTAATACCCCGGTACTTAGTACCCCGTTACTTAATACCCTGGTACTTAGTACCCCGTTACTTAATACCCCGGTACTTAGTACCCCGTTACTTAATACCCCGGTACTTAGTACCCCGTTACTTAATACCCCGTTACTTAGTACCCCGTTACTTGATACCCCGTTACTTAGTACCCCGTTACTTAATACCCCGGTACTTAGTACCCCGTTACTTAGTACCCCGTTACTTAATACCCCGGTACTTAGTACCCCGTTACTTAATACCCCGTTACTTAGTACCCCGTTACTTAATACCCCGGTACTTAGTACCCCGTTACTTAATACCCCGGTACTTAGTACCCCGTTACTTAATACCCCGTTACTTAGTACCCCGTTACTTGATACCCCGTTACTTAGTACCCCGTTACTTAATACCCCGGTACTTAGTACCCCGTTACTTAGTACCCCGTTACTTAATACCCCGTTACTTAATACCCCGTCACTTAGTACCCCGTTACTTAGTACCCCGTTACTTAGTATCCCGTTACTTAGTACCCCGTTACTTAATACCCCGTTACTTAATACCCCGTTACTTAATACACCGTTACTTAATACCTCGTTACTTAATACCCCGTCACTTAATACCCCGTTACTTAATACCCCGTCACTTAGTACCCCGTTACTTAGTACCCCGTTACTTAGTACCCCGTTACTTAATACCCCGTTACTTAAAACCCCGTCACTTAATACCCCGTTACTTAGTACCCCGTCACTTAGTACCCCGTTACTTAGTACCCCGTTACTTAATACCCCGTTACTTAGTACCCCGTTACTTAATACCCCGTTACTTAATACCCCGTTACTTAGTACCCCGTTACTTAATACCCCGTTACTTAGTACCCCGTTACTTAATACCCCGGTACTTAGTACCCCGTTACTTTGTACCCCGTTACTTAGTACCCGTTACTTATTACCCCGTTACTTGATACCCCGTTACTTAGTACCCCGTTACTTGATACCCCGTTACTTAGTACCCCGTTACTTATTACCCCGTTACTTGATACCCCGTTACTTAGTACCCCGTTACTTTGTACCCCGTTACTTAGTACCCCGTTACTTAATACCCCGTTACTTAATACACCGTTACTTAATACCCCGTTACTTAGTACCCCGTTACTTAGTACCCCGTTACTTAATACCCCGTTACTTAGTACCCCGTTACTTAGTATCCCGTTACTTAGTACCCCGTTACTTAATACCCCGTTACTTAATACCCCGTTACTTAATACACCGTTACTTAGTACCCCGTTACTTAGTACCCCGTTACTTAATACCCCGTTACTTAGTACCCCGTTACTTAGTATCCCGTTACTTAGTACCCCGTTACTTAATACCCCGTTACTTAGTACCCCGTTACTTAATACCCCGTTACTTAATACCCCGTTACTTAATACCCCGTTACTTAGTACCCCGTTACTTAATACCCCGTTACTTAGTACCCCGTTACTTAGTACCCCGTTACTTAATACCCCGTTACTTAGTACCCCGTTACTTAGTATCCCGTTACTTAGTACCCCGTTACTTAATACCCCGTTACTTAGTACCCCGTTACTTAATACCCCGTTACTTAATACCCCGTTATTTAATATTACCAATTCTTTTTCTTCAATCTTCTAAAATCCCTCCATTATAATCATCTTGATTTCTCCATAAAGTGCGTTGAAGTTCCCACACCAACCTATTTTCCGTCTCCAATTCTCTAGGATTGTTTCAAGTTTTAACTTTTCTAATTGTTTGCAAGGATTGTAATAATTTATTATTTTAATATTCTCATCATTTGTCCAAATTTCTACCGCAATAATTTCTAAATCTGATATTATTTGGAGCTGAATAAATGTTATGTTTCCCTTTACAAATATGGCCGCCTCCTCCAGTCCCATTTCTTCTGTCTTTATGTAAGACTGAGTAACCATGAACACTAAACTGTAGTGATGGTTTGAGCCATGATTGTTGAATGCATATTACATCTGGTTTTGTATTTAGATTATTAATGAAGCCTTTAAATTATTCCTGACCATTTGCTGTTAGACTGCAAGCGTTTCATAGTAATATTAGAATTATGTGATGATTTGAGAAGCTTCAGATGATCCTTCCTCATCTCTAAGCTCATCATGGATTTTTTCCAAGATAAATCTTTGGCATTAAAAAACTTTGTAGCTGCCTTTACTGTGATTTTTATTTTTTCAGCTTTAGTTCTTGCTAGTTCTGAGCAGTTTATGATAGATGCAAGAAAAGGAATCAATTTTTCTAATGTAATATTACACTGATTATTGTGTGCAACTCTTTCATAATTTGTTTTTGGATCATTATCATTATTCTTTATTTCTCTCACTGCTTCAGTAATCCTCTTATCAGTTTAACTTTTTGAATTTCAGCTGCCTCTTTTCTTACCATGCATATGCTGCAGTTTGATTTCCTCCACAGTTACAACATTTAACAGGATTATTTCCACCTGTTCACCTCCACGTCTCTGTTTCCCTTGACAAACGTTCGCAGTTTGTCCAAACCCTTGACACTTATAATATCTGAGAGGTGGTGGAATATAAGCTCTTACATTAAAGCTCATGTAACCAATCATCACCTCATCAGGCAGAACTTTATCTTTGAAATCCAGTAGTAGATGTACTGTCCATTTTCTCCCCACTCCTAAAAGCCTGTAATCGCTTGATGCCTGTAATCTCTCCTCCTTTTATTATTTTCTTTAGCTCCTCCAAGTTTCTCCTACAGGAATCCCTGATTTTACTCCTTTTACTCCTCTTTCTTCCCCAACCACCTTTCTTTCCAGCATTTCTTTTTTACACACCATTTGTAATTTTAGGGCCTTATTATTTTGCTCAGCATTTTTACAAATGATAAATAGGTTTCCATCCCTTAAGACTTTAGCTAGTTCTACATCTCCAATAACTTTCTTTAATCCATTTGACAAACTGATAGGACTTACTCCAATCATATCCTGTCCAGCCTTAAATTTTAATATAACTTTAAAATCTTCCTTCATTATTTTCTTTCTTATTTCAACTCTTTCTTCCTGATCCTCAAGGGATCTTTTACCAGCATTTAGTCGCCTTTTAACCTTTCTTTCCCCCTCCCCTCTTCTATTAATGGTTGATTTTAGCCTCCATTTTAGCTAAAGGACTGAAAATGGTTTAAATGATATCTAAACAATATAATTTATGGTTTAAATGATATTTATACATGAATCACCAAAGGGCTTCATGGCCTTTGGTGATTCATGTATTTATAATCGAATCAGAAATGAATGCAACATTTCTGATTCGATTATAAAGATCTTTTCCCTGGTGATCCAATCATTAGATTATCAAAAGGCTTTTGATACAGTTAGTCACAACTTTATTTTGACTTTATATTTGTCCTTTTTTTAACTTTGGTAAGTTTTTCATTAAAGCCTTTAAGACACTTTATAGAGATAAAAACATTTCTATAAACTTCTATACGGCACATCTAGTTGGTTTTATATCCATGAAGGGCTTGGCCAGGCTGTCCGGCCACAACTTACATTTTCCTGCTTGTTCTAAAAGATTTAATCAGACAGAGCTCATTTCAGGGAATTAAAATATTTGATCAAGAAATAAAAATGTCACAACTTGCTGACGATACAACAGTATTTTTAAGAGATTCTAATGAAATTCCTGTAGCTCTGTCTGTTACAGCTAAACTCTCAAGCATTTCAAGATTGAAAGTCAATCTAAAGAAAAGTGAAATCCTTCCTTTATATTCGACGGCTGTTACTGAAATTTGTGGTATCCCTGTAAAAAACACTGCAACTTACCTAGGAGTTAAAATCTCCACAGTAACAGGGGTCATAATTTTACCCCTGTTTGTGAATCTATTACAAATAAATGTAACACTTGGTTAACCGGGGATTGAACTATTTATGAGCAAAGCAGAAGGAATGTCCAGGGTGTCATATCTTTTCTCGTCACTAGATGTCAGTAAATCGCTCTGTTCTGAATACCTCATGGTGCCTTTTTCACGCTGGTTGCCTGAAATACGTTTATATTCATAAAAAACCTGCTGCTCCTTCCCTGTGTAGAATATAAGTTTTCTACATTTTTATTTTCTTTACTAACTCTGACTATAAAAGTTAAACTATTGTTGCTGATGGATTGGTTTGCCATCGTCACGTGACTGAGTTTCTGGGTTTTCTGACCAATAGCGGAAGGTCCGTGTGACGTCAGAAGGTTAGCTGCGCAGAGCCTCGGTAACCATGGTGACGTCCTCTGCGTGTCTGGTTTAGTGGTCAGTTTGTGAGTCTTTGCTCAGCTCTTCCTGTCGCACAGCTAGCTTAGCCGCACCGTTACCATGACGACACGTCATCTTCAAAGCGGGTTTCTGTTCAGATGCGCGTTTCTTTCCGTTTGTTCTCCGCAGCCGAATGATAGTAACGGGTTTTGTTAGAGTCGTCGTGAAAAGAACGACTGATTCGGTTCGAGCTGAAACGAGAAGAACCTCTGAGTTCCTTAAAGTGATTCATTTCTGCATGAGGTTCTTCCACCATCGCTGCTCACCTGGAAGACCCCAGGTTGATTCTGATTGGTTGTTCTTCACTACAGAGCCCCGGTCCTCCCCGGTTCGGTTCGGTCCGGTCCGGCAGACATGGAGCAGTACAGCATCCTGGGTCGGATCGGAGAAGGAGCTCATGGCATCGTCTTCCAGGCCAAACACATCGAGGTATCTGGGGCTGTTTTGAGTCTGGTTCTGGTCCGGTTCTGGTTCCGGTTCTGGTCCGGCCCATCAGGTCTCTGCTGTGTGTCAGACAGGAGAGACAGTGGCCCTGAAGAAGGTGGCTCTGAGGAAGCTGGAGGACGGGATCCCGAACCAGGCAGTGAGGGAGATCAAGGCTCTGCAGGAGATCGAGGACAACCAGCATGTGAGTGGTGGTTCTGGTTCTGGTTCTGATGGTTCTGGTTCTGGTTCTGATGGTTCTGGTTCTGGTTCTCCTCAGGTGGTGAAGCTGAAGGATTTCTTCCCTCATGGAACCGGCTTTGTCCTGGTCTTTGACTTCATGCTCTCTGACCTCTCTGAGGTCATCAGGAACTCCCAGCGACCTCTGACCCCGGCGCAGGTGAAGGGCTACATGATGATGCTGCTGAAGGGCGTGGCCTTCCTGCACCAGAACTCCATCATGCACCGGGTCAGCGCCGATGGGACTTTATGTCATTTATTTTCTAAACTGAAAAAAAGGATCAGAAAAGTTCCCAGTGTTCCCAGTTTAAAGAATCCATCTGCTTGTGTTTCCTGTCCAGGACCTGAAGCCCGCCAACCTCCTCATCAGTTCCTCGGGTCACCTGAAGGTGGCAGACTTCGGCCTGGCCCGGCTGTTCAGTGACCAGGGGGAGAGGCTCTACAGCCACCAGGTAGCCACCAGGTAAGCAGCCGAGGCTCCGCCCCCACAGGGCTGCTGGTGGGCCATGGCGTCTTAGCAGACCCGACCCAGAAGTGTTTCCTCTCTCCAGGTGGTACCGAGCCCCAGAGCTGCTGTACGGAGCCCGGAAATACGATGAGGGAGTTGACCTGTGGTAAGAGGCTCTGCGGCGGTTCTGGTGGACCGTGCGGCGGTTCTGACCGTGCGGCGGTTCTGTTGGACCGGTCTCAGGATCTCTGGTTTCAGGGCGGTGGGCTGTATCTTCGGAGAGCTGCTCAACTCCTCTCCTCTGTTTCCCGGGGAAAACGACATCGAACAGCTCTGCTGCGTCCTGCGGGTTCTGGGGACGCCGACCCGGGAGAGCTGGCCTGTAAGAACCGCACCTCACCACTCAGCAGAACACACATTGTCTAGAACCAGAACCAGGGTCAGAACCAGGCAGGTATCAGGCCCGGCTCTACCTAAACCCAGAAACAGGAAGGTTCTGGTTCTGATGGGTTCACCTCTGGTCTGCTTCCAGAATCAGATCTAGACCTGAGGAGTTCTGGATGGACTGACTGTTTCTGTCGGTCCAGTCAGAACGTTTGGAGTGTTGAAGGAATCACTGGGGCAGCTTTGGGTTCTGGTGGAGTTCTGGCTCAGGTTCTGGTGGACGGTGAGCGGTTCTGGAGATGGAATGATCGGAACCGCTCATCTGACCGGAGCAGGAACTGGAACCGAGCCCTGAGGAACTTCCTCCAGACGTGTTCAGGTTGAGGATGATCTTTTGGACGATGTCGGTACCCGACTGAGACCAGAACCAGAACCTCTGCCTTCTCTCCTCCAGGAAATGGTCGAGTTGCCAGATTATAATAAAATCACCTTCAAGGAGAATCCAGCGATCCCATTGGAGGAGATCGTCCCTGACACCTGTCCTCAGGCTGTGGACCTGCTCTGCCGCTTCCTGGTCTACCCGTCCAGGCGGCGCTGCTCGGCCACACAGGTGAGCCTCGGGGGTCCAGGTGGCTCGTTAACGGACCGCTCGTTAGTGGAGCTGATCTCTGATTGGTTGTTCCTCCTGTAGGCTCTCATCCATCCCTTCTTCTTCTCCTCTCCTCTTCCTGCTCACCACTCTGAGCTGCCCATCCCTCAGAGGGGGGGTCGCCCTCCCCGCCAGCGCCTGCAGGCTCCGCCCACCGACTTCTCTGTGGACCTGCCCCTGCAGAACAGCGTGGTGGACCCCGCGTTGCTGCGGCCACACGCCCCCTGCCTCTGAAAAGACTCAAAGTGTTGGAAATGAGAGGAGGGGAGAGAACTACTGAACTGAACTACTGAACTGAACTACTGAACTGAACTACTGAACTGAACTACTGAACTGAACTACTGAACGGAACTACTGAACTGAACTACTGAACGGAACTACTGAACGGAACTACTGAACTGAACTACTGAACTGAACTACTGAACTGAACTACTGAACGGAACTACTGAACGGAACTACTGAACTGAACTACTGAACGGAACTACTGAACGGAACTACTGAACTGAACTACTGAACTGAACTACTGAACGGAACTACTGAACTGAACTACTGAACTGAACTACTGAACTGAACTACTGAACGGAACTACTGAACGGAACTACTGAACTGAACTACTGAACTGAACTACTGAACGGAACTACTGAACTGAACTACTGAACGGAACTACTGAACGGAACTACTGAACTGAACTACTGAACTGAACTACTGAACGGAACTACTGAACTGAACTACTGAACTGAACTACTGAACGGAACTACTGAACTGAACTACTGAACTGAACTACTGAACTGAACTACTGAACTGAACTACTGAACTGAACTACTGAACGGAACTACTGAACGGAACTACTGAACGGAACTACTGAACGGAACTACTGAACGGAACTACTGAACGGAACTACTGAACGGAACTACTGAACTGAACTACTGAACTGAACTACTGAACTGAACTACTGAACTGAACTACTGAACGGAACTACTGAACGGAACTACTGAACTGAACTACTGAACTGAACTACTGAACGGAACTACTGAACTGAACTACTGAACGGAACTACTGAACGGAACTACTGAACTGAACTACTGAACTGAACTACTGAACGGAACTGTACTGAACTACTGTACTGAACTACTGAACTGAACTACTGTACTGAGTTTGGTTTTTTCGTTTTGCATCAGCTGCTTTGTGAAGTGTGCAACTGACTTGTTTCCATGGAAACCGGTGGTTGGTCTTCATGACCTCCAGTTACTGGTGTTACTGGGAAGGCCAGTAAAGTCTTCACTCCCATTTTCCTCCCAGTATGAATGAGCTGGAACAGAACCTTCTGGTTCCCTCAGGATGATGGTTCTGGTTGGATTCACTGGGAGAATCCCAGTCCTCCCAGTGTGGAAGCGGAGCACCAGACAGGACTGTTTGGACCCTAGAAGCTTCAGCGCTGATCTATGATGTTGCTTCATGTCCGGTTTCATCACCAAAAACCACAGAACAAGCGTTGTGTGGGCGGGGCCGGCGGTGGGCGGGGCCAGCGGTGGGCGGGGCCAGCGGTGGGCGGGGCCAGCGGTGGGCGGGGCGCTGGCTCCTCTCAGAAGGAGCAGACCGAGGAGCAGCTCCTCAGTCCTCTGTGTTGCATCAAAGATCCTCTACGACCAGACAGAGCTCTCACTCTCAGAAGAACAGAGATGATGTCAGGTGTGACTCCATCAGCTGATTGGTCGTCAGGCTCTCCAGCCACCAGGGGTCAGAGGTCATCAGGCTTCAGGATGAAGGTCAGCACCTGCAGTCTCTGCTTTCTGTTAGCGGATCAAAGAGTTTTTAGGAAGAATAATCTGGATATCAGGTGAAATGTTTTTATTTGTGCTTTTCCATGTTGTTTCTTCGTCACAGTGGAACCAGTTCAGCTCCACTGGTTCCCAGTCAGTTCATGTCAGGATTCAGCCTGCAGCTGGGATTAAATCTGCTCTCCTCTGGTCAATCCAGGAGCCGATCAGGGACAATCTGGAGCTGCTGTCAGCTCTGCGGCTCCTCAGGGCTCCATCTTTGGTCCCTGTTGCTTCCTCTGATCCGCCAGGCCCCCTGCTGGGGTTCCTCTGTGTGTCAGGAAACGTTTGTCTTCAATAGGCTCCAAGATCCCCGAATGCTTCTGACGCTGACAGCTCACCTTTGACCCTGACCTGAGCTTCCTTGCATATTTTTGTGTGTGACGATGTTGTTGCGTCTGATTGGTTGTTGCAGCTCGGCGCTGAAGCTCACTGGTCAGCCTCAGATGAATCCGGGCTCCTCAAACGGCCTCACCGATTGGACGACGCCAGCTGTCTGTCACTGGGCTCCGCCTACAGCCCGCCTCCTGTCTACTCCTTATATGGGCATCCTGCTCCGGCTCCGCCCCCTGCCTTCCTGCGCCCCTCCCCACCTGGATGGGACCTGCTCAGTCCTTCCTGGTCTCCGGCCTGGAGTGAGCCAGGTGAGTGTTTACCTGTGGCTGTTCTGGCCTGTGATTGGTGGAACCCTGAGCAGCTTGTCTCTCTGCAGAGCGCCGCCAGTGTTTCGGCTGCGGGACCCACAGCGCCCTCCTGTGGAGGAGGGAGGCAGCAGGAACGCACCTGTGTTCCACCTGCAGCGTGCGACAGCAGAACCCGCCGCTGCTGCGGCCCAAGAGGAGAGCGGTGAGGTCACGCCTGCTGGTTACCGTAGAAACAGATCCACCTGGGGGCAGAGCCAGAGCCTCTTGCTGGAACTGTGACAAGGTTCTCAACCGGGTCAGAACCGGGTCAGAACCGACCCAGTCAGAAGCTGCTGCTTCATCCAGACTGTAGGAAATTCAGCCTCCAGCCAGCAGGGGGCGCTGTGTTCAGGCGTCCTCAGCGTTCCGTCTCTTCCTGCTTCCAGGCGGCAGCCAGGAAAGGAACTCAGTGCTCCAACTGCGGGACGGGAACCACGTCTTTGTGGAGGAGAAACGCTGCAGGAGACGCCGTCTGCAACGCCTGTGGCCTCTACTACAAGCTGCACCAGGTGACGCCTCACTTCCTGGAACTTTGTACTGACAGCCATCTTGGTAGACAGTTGGTATGGCAACAATAAACAAACCACAAGCTTAGAACTAGTGCTCTCCTCTTATACAAGTTCATTACAGCCTTTACTCAGTTACAGTTTCTGAGTTCTCTGTGTGATACTAAGATAAATATCAGTAACATTTGCTGTAGTTTTTACTGCTGACTGTTAGCTTAGCTAGTGCTAGGCCTGTCACGATAGCAAATTTTGCTCAACGATTAATTGTCTCAAAAATTATTGCGATAAACGATAATATTGTTTGAAGACCTTTTTACACTGATTTAATGGAAATGATGTAATAATTCATGTGATTTCCTGCCAAAGTTAGATACACTTTATTTTCAAAAGAATATTTAACACTGGAACTGATAAACAAAAAAAACTAAACAACCAAAAACAAAAATAAAATGGATTCTCAGTCTCCATTAACAAAAAACTCACTTGAAAAAAAAAACTAAACATAAAGCCAAAGTGGAAATAAATACTGCATTGAACCAAAAGATTATGAAGTCTGTATATTATGTTGCCCTTCAGTAATAATTAGATTTAAATAGAGAAAATGGGCACATCGACTACCTGATGCAATAGTTCACACTACATGATTTTTTGCTCCTATTTTTCCCCATACAACAATCTTAGATCGTTGGTCGTTCTAAGATTGTGTGGTGTGTTACGGTAGATCGTTGTTGCCGCTCCGATCTAAATCAGGGTTTTTCCCAACTGGGATCTTAACTCAACCTGTTGAATGTGACAGGCAGCCAATCAGAAAGCGAGGATTCTCCTCCGTGTTGTCTGAGGGGAAATTATGGAGGGGAATCCCAAACAGCTGACACGGGGCAACCCGAAGTCCAGCCGACATTGGAGATGATACGTGGAAACAACATTAATGTTTATTCATCATGCAAAGAATATAGAAATGACAAGAGGAGGAATTGGAGCGAAATTGTTACCGCAGTTGATAAACCCGGTAACTTTTCAGCTGTTCTTCGTTAACGTGACGTAAACAGGTTCTAATGATTTTCATTCAGTCAGGACTTTACGCTGACACTAGCCACATGCATTGCAGGTAGATTGTAGTAAAGCATTGATTAATGCCTGGTTTTAAATTTAGTTCACTGGACTTGTAGCCATTATTTTGTGCCCATTGTTGGACACCACACGGCAGGACCGAACCCGATGGAACCGTTATACCTAGGATTTCTGTCGGCTAATGTGTGATCTGTCAGGTTTTGAAAATGGGCTGACAATCCAATCGTGTCGTCTGCACTGAGCTTTACACTAAGGAAATGAGGTCAGAGGTCAGTGGAGAGCACCGGAGTTGAGCCTTTTTTCATTCAGTATCATTAACAGAAAGAGAAAAAGGCAGCAAGAGACGATAATGCCGATAATTAAAATGAGGTCGATAGTTTTAATTTATCATACGATTAATTGATTTATCGTTTATCGGACAGGCCTAGCTAGTGTAGCTTTTATCTGCTAGCTAAGAGGACACATAGCCTCTGTGTTTCTACTTGTTCTCCATCTGCCAGTCAGCAGAACCTCATTGTTCACATGAAGAGTTCGTACATATTTTATAAATCTGTTTAAATGTTGATGTTAAGCGGCCATGTTGGATAAACTCTTCCTGCTCACTAGCATTGAGCTGCAGTAGCAGATCAGCGGCGGCTCGTCCACATCGTCGGACATGTTTCATTCTCCGTCTCATCCGGGTCCACCCAACAGCAGCCATTTTGTTCTCGTCTCTTTAACCTTGTCCAGAGTTCAGCTCCGCGCTGCGCTGCCTACCAAGATGGCGGTTCGATGGTGCAGATCTTTTCCGGTTCATTCTTGTGGGAACTTTGTTTTTTTATCACACAGAAATAATTAACTCTGACCAGAGAAGTCTGGAGTGGTGTAACATGTGACCTTTGACCCCTCTGCCTGCAGGTGCATCGGCCACTGGCACTGAGGAAGGACGGGATCCAGACCAGGAAGAGACGATCGGCCAATCAGAGGCCAGGCAGGAAGGGAGCTGACCAATCAGGGCCCTGGGCTGGCCCGCTGTGCTGAACCGGACCAGTTCTGTGACCCGGTTCCTCTGAGGATGATGATGATGATGATGTGGAATAAAGCATGTGAAGCTGGGGTCATGTGTTTGGTTCTGTTCTGGTCCGTTTGGACCCATCTGGGCAGCAGAGGCAGATTCTCCTGCCTGGAGGCAGACAGTGAAGGCATCGCCCCCCCGCCACCCACGTTGTGCAACGCAGGAGGTTCTGGTTTTCCGGAACCAGACAGAAAAAGCCAAGAAAGGAAAAGGGAGAAGAAGAAGAAAACGGTTGGTGGTCTGAGGCCGAAACGCCTGAGAGGCGCTAACGGACCCAACGGCGCCAGAGACCACAGAACTCAGAACACACAGAACACACACCTCACTGAACACACACCTCAGCAAGTCGTGGTTCTGGTTCTGGTCCTCCAGGTGTTTTTTCTTCTTCTTATAATTAGGATGAAACAACCAATCAGAGCTCAGCTCCAATGAGCGGTCTTTGATGTCTTCAATAAACTTTAATAATAATAAATTGATGCTAACATGGAATAAGTGTGAAGATGTTCAGTGAAGCTCAAAGGATTCAAACAGGAAAAACTGAAAATTCAAACCTGAAAAATATCAGAAATAATTTATGAATCAAACGAACGGAAGAGGAAGCAACAAACAGTGATAAAGTTCTGAGTCCAAAACACGAATCCAGACAAGAGGAATAAAAAACGTTAATCAGATTAAATCCACATTTCTGGTTTCTGAAGCCTGACCTCAGTTTACACTTTTTACCAAACTTTAAATCTAAAAACTGATCAATGGTTATCAATAATGTGACCGTTCAGGTGTGTCAGCTGATCAGACGCAGAGAGGAGGGTCAGAGGTCACGGCAGGTCAGCAGGTTCTGGGCCGGGTCAGCAGAAGGTTCTGATGAAGGACTCAACTCGTTGCAGCAAGGAGTTTGGTAATCTGACAATCTGGATTAGAGTCTGGCTACTTTAACATTTACTAACTTATTTAAAACGCTTCTGAAATATTAAACTGGATCTTTTAACGATTGCTGTAAAAATACTGGATTGAAAAATCTGCAGAATGGAGATCTAAAGTAATCATCAGCGGATCAATATCTGGATTGATTGATGGTAAATCTACTTAATCCATAAAACTTCCCAGGTCTTCAAAGTGAATATTAAATATTATTGACAGTCTGAGGAAGTTCTTCAGCTGAATTAATTTTTTTAATGAATTTATGGATAAAGACTTTTTATTTTATTTATTGTTGATTAGGTACTTTATTCATCCTAAAGGGATGAATATGAATATTTGTTTAATTTCGCCCTGACAGATTATTTTATCTCATTAATCTGGTTTGGATGTTTTTTGTAACAAATCTCTAAAATGATTTTCCAAGAATTATTTTTCTGTATAAATAAAGGATTATTTGATTATCGATTCGTTTTGAATGAATCCATATTTCCAGGTCAGCTTGGAGTCCAGTTCTCGGTTCTTATTCCAGGACCTGGAACGTTCTGTTCGGATGGTTCTGTTGGTTCCGCAGAAGCTCCTCCTCCATCCAACAAACTTTTAACAAACCGATCAGCCTGATTGATTCGCAGACTCGCAGTGCGCATGCTCAGAGGCGGGGCACAGAGTGCTGCTTTCAGGGGCGCCTCGGAAAACAAATAAAAAGGTTTTGATGGATTAGACTCTCCTCAGGTTCAACTGAACGTTCACCAGAACCGTGTCGGTCAACATTGAAGAGATGGTTCGTAATGTCTGCACTGATTCGTCAGCTCGGCCGTTCAGCTTCAGACCGGATGCAGTAAAAGACTCGGCTGGAGTCTGTGGATTCCGACAGCCCTGAAGGCAGCAGCGGAGCAGAGGAGGAGCAGCTGAGGGTCTCGGAGCGGTGAGTCTCGTTAAAGCCGTTTATTCCTTCTGGTTCGGGGCTTTATCCGGTCCCGGTCCCGAGCAGGCCGGACCGGACCCATGGGGCACAGCGGGCCGGAACCGGGAGCTCCTGAGGCCGCAGCGGGAGCCCCACGCCGCCGCCGAGGGGCAAACATGTCTGCTCCGGGGCTGCGCGCGTGCTTACGCCGGTCTAAGCGCGTGCACTCTATGCAGTGACAGGTAGAGCGCGTGCAGCGTGAGGTTCGGTCCGGTTCTGGGTTCTGTTTGGCTGCAGGTTCGGTCTGCAGGGTCCAATAGCTGCATGCTCCATCAGCGGACTGCAAGTCCCAGAATCCTTTGCGGGAATCCTGGGAAAGTTTTCCGGATCCAGGATGAGATTCTGAAGGAGCGAGGGGTTTCCGGTTCTGATCTCTGGTCCAAACTGTCAGCTCGGCTCCTAAAGAGGTTCGGGTTACCATGACAACCAACCAGAGGCCAGCCGAGCCGACATGCTCCGTCCAGCTGCAGAGCACGGTGGAGGCTCCCGCATGGTGTGGGGTTGAGTTAATGCAGCGCCACCTGGAGGCTCCGGGCAGCATGACGGCACTTCTCCTCTGACATGTTTGTTTCTCCTCCAGGTGATTTGATCAGTCCATTGATTGATGATTGGCAGCTCATCAGGTGATTGGCTCATGGTAACAACCAATCAGCATGGACTCTGAGGCCACGCCCCCAAACCGCAGGACTCATCCCAATTGGCCATGGTAGCAGAGGGGACGCCTTATCCTAAGATGGAGCAATTGGATGAGCTGAGCTTAGGGGCGGGGCTTGAAGTGGCAGGTGAGACTGACGGCGCCAGGTGTGTGTGTGTGTGTGTGTGTGTGTGTGTGTGTGTGTGTGTGTGTGTGTGTGTGAGATGATCAGCTGATGGTTGACTCTGTTGTTTGTGCAGAGGAAGCAGGATGTGGTGAGGAGGAGGAGCTCTGTGACCAGCCTGAACCGGCTGTGGAGGACGCTCCGCCGGACGCCAAGATGGAGGACGCTCCGAAGGACGCCAAGATGGAGGACGCTCCGCCGGACGCCGTAACGATGGAACAGTGCTGGAGGCGGCAGTTCCCGGACCTCCGGCGCTGCTCGGTCGTCCTCCTCAAGCTTCCTGCGGAGACGCTGCGGCCCTGGCGGTGGGGCGGAGCGGAGAGGAGGCGGAGCCAGCGCGTCAGGTCACGTGACCTGCGGTCCGGCTGGGACTGGATGGAGCCGCTGGACCCGGAGAACGGCGGCGTCGGAACCCGAGCCTTCATCAAGAAGGTGGAGGTGAACGCCCCTGAAGATGAGCCTGGGAAACCCCAGAGCCGGCTGAGGCTGACGCGATGCCTGGAGCCGCCCTCTGGCCCCGCCCACCCAGATGACGGTCCCGCCCTGGGTGAGCAGCCACAGAGCGACCACACCTACTGCCTGGGCTTCAATACACCTGAGAGCAGCAGCCAATCTCTGGAGGACAGGTAAGAGTGGGAGGAGCTACAGAAATGTCAATGAGTTAATCGATAATTTGAAGTTTTCTCTATTTTATCATTTATCTGCCTGTTGTAAGTGGCATAAAGGGTTAAATTACATTTTTGTGTCATCTGTGTTAAATACTGACTAAAGTTTAGACATTTATAAAACATAAAGCAGGATGATGGATAGACAAGATAATAAGAGTAATGAATGAATTCAGCCAGTGACTGTTGAAGCGTTTAGTGACTAAACTCCCCAGAACTCGTTGGCGCCATGTTTGTTCTCATCATGCTGTAATGGCTCCGTGTTTCTGTCGTCATAGCGACTCGGTGAAACTTCAGTTCATGTTTCTGAACTGAAGTGCATTAAGAACGTTCTGGATCCACACCGGACAAATGGTACGGCCGCCATCTTTGTTTCTGGCTCCGCTTTAGGATGAGCGACAGCGTCCTCTGCTGGACAGCGGCCAAACTACAGCACTGAAAGAAGCGCTGTTATTAGTGAATCGATTGGAACTAATTTTAATCTAATAAATCATCAATGGAGAATTAATCATAAGTGGATTCATTGTTTGCTTCCTACCAGACAATTAAACCTTCAGGAGTGGAAAAACCCACAGACTCCTGAATGCATCACCAGCAGGCAGTGAGAGGAAACACAGCGGTTCTGGTTCTGGTCGGTCCATCTGGACCAGAGAACCAGGCGCTGCCCTCCCCTCCGTTACCTGACCTTTGACCTCAGCGTCTCTTCCAGGCCGCCGTCCCGGTTCTTCAGCTGGGCACAAAGAGACGGAGACGGCCGCTGCTCACCTGCAGGTAGCTCACCTGTCCTCTTGTCTGACCGGTTACCATGGAGACCGAACAGCCGGCTGACTCTTCTTCTCTGCTTCCACTTGTTTCTGATTCCAGAGAAGAAGAATGTGCCGAGTGTGGTGCTGAGGAAGGTAAGGGCTCACCTGTGTGTGTGTGTGTGTGTGTGTGTGTGTGAGGCTTCAGTGTGTCTGCTCTGTTCCAGGTGACAGGTGATCAGTGGGTCCTCAGGACTGGATCTGTTAAAGAAGAGGAAGAGGAGAATGAAGAGAAGGTTCAGGTGAGGCTGAATGTCATCTGGAGGTCATGTGATCATCTGTTAACCAGGTTAACCAATAGAATCTGCTCTGCCCACCATGTGACCTGCTGCTGCCCTGTGATTGGCTGATTAGACGAAGAACAGGAAGAGAGACGAGACTTCAGCATCAGGACAGAAGATGGTGAGGAGGATCAGCAGCATCATGCCGTTTTGTGCCGCGGCATCATGCCGTTTTGTGCCGCGGCATCATGATGTTTTGTGCTGCAGCGCCGCCAGGCCTGCCGGAGCTGCGCTGCGTGCCTGAGGGAGAACTGCGGCGTTTGCACGTTCTGCCGCGACATGAGGAAGTTTGGCGGTCCGTCCCGCATGAAGCAGAAGTGTGTGAGGCGGCGCTGCCTGCTGCTGGTGAGTACAGAACCAGAACCAGAACCGGGTCTCTGTCCAGAACCAAACCTCCCTCTGCTTTCTCCTCAGAGCACGCGGAAACAGCCGACCAGGCAGCAGAACCGACCCGGGGAGCAGACGGAACCGCCCGACCCGGTCCGACCTGGAGACGACACCGACTGTCCGGACGCCCAGCGGGACGGCGTCCGCCGCTGGAGACACGAGAGGACGGCAGGGAGGCGAGAGGTAGGGCCTGCCTGTTCTGGTTCTTCACAGCAGAACCTCCAGTCGTTTCCGGACCCACTCCGGTACCGACCCACGGCCCGGTTCGGCCAGATCTCTGAGTTTGTTTGTGTTCAGGAGATGAGGAAGAGGATGTGGATGAAGAGGAGGCGGGGCCAAAGGGGCGGAGCCTCCGAGACCCGGAACGGCAGGATCGGTCCGCTGATGAAGAGCGAGGAAGAGGAGACGCCATTGTCCCACTGGCGCCAGGTCACTGGAGGCAGTGGGACCAGTTCAGCTCCAACTGGGACTCACCTGCAGGTACAGACTTCCTGTCCTCTGCTGTCTGCCAGACCCGGTTCTGACCCGGTCCTGACCCTGTCCGTCTGTCCCAGTGGAACCTGACCCTGGACAGCGGCCACCTGTCCTCCGCCGTCCTCTCTGACTCCGCCCTCACCTGTCTGTCCGGCCTGCTGCCTCAGGTAGAGCTACCTGCCGACCGTTCACCGTTTCCATGGTAACGGTCACCAGAGCGTCTCTGTGTCTCCAGGACGGATCCGTCCTCCACGTCTCCACAGGCCTCACCTTCATCCCTCATCCTCTCCCTCACCTCGCTGCCATCCAATCGCCCGAGCCGAAGGAGGAGGAGCAGCCAATCAGCGTCGAGCATTACGGCAGGGAGGCGGAGCTTCGGACCGGGACGTCTGAGGGGGGCAAGTTCTACGAAGTGGAGGTGGAGCTGCCGGACCCTGAGTCCGACCAGAACACCATGACAACATCATCACCGGCGCGCTCTGACATCACTGCTGACATCACTACTGACATCACTACTGACATCACCTGCAGGCGGCCGGACTTTATTTCATTGGTCGGTGGAGCCACCGTCATCGGCTGATGAAACCGTGTCGGTCCGACCACTAAACCGTTCCCCTCTGCTTCCAGGAACCGCAGGGGTTCTGCCTGTTGGGGGGCGGAGCCAGCCACGCAGGGGGGCGGGGCTTGTTCCATCTGCTGAAGTCGCTGAGGAGGACAGTGCTGCCAGCGCATTGGGTCGCCGTGATGGCTGCAGGACCGGAGCTGCAGCTGCTGCAGTGCTGCAGGGTAGGTAGCTGCCGCCGCCACCGCCGCCGCCGCCATCACCTCTGCTCACGTCTCTCCCGTCTCTCATGTCTCCAGCTGTCCTCCATGAGGGACGCCATCGTCCACGTCCAATCAGATCGCAGCTTCCGGGTCAGCGTGCGGTCCCGTCCGCTGCCTGACGGCCACCGCCTCTACAGGAAGTGCGCTCACAGAGTCTCTCACCTGAGCCAGGTAACAGCACGGTGGGCGGGGCCTACGGACTGGCTCCGCCTCTTCCTGATCCCGTCCTGACTCTTTAATTTTTGATGGGGTTCTGACCCGACCCGACCAAGTTATCGATCAGAGATTCGTTTCCTCTAGCAGAGCATCAAGTCCACAGCATTACTCCTCCTGACCAGCAGGGGGCGACAGTGAAGAGGAAAAATTCCCTTTAGCAGGAAGAACCGCCCAGCAGAACCGGCACCTGCAGGCTGGTATCGAAGGGTTCTGGTAGTGACTGAACAGCGCCTCCTCTGGTCATTCAGGCCCGGTGCCGGTCTTCATAAAAACAAAATGTCTCCACCTGAACACTAACATGCCAATAGGGGGCAGCATAGCACAAAGCTGTTAACCAACCAGAGCAGCTGCTTTACCTGGGGCCAGGGGTCACACTGTTAGCCGCAGGATGCTAATAGCAGTGTGTGTGTGTGTCTCAGCTGGTGTCTCTGCTGCTGGATCTGGAGCGACTCGCTGTCTGCCGTGGCTGCAGGGTTCAGGCGGCGTCCCGTCGGCTGCCACTCCGCTCCGCAGACTGCCACCTGCTATTGGCTCCGCCCTTCCACACCTGCCTGCCGTGCCTGCTGGAGGAGGAGGAAGAGGAGGGTGAAGATGAAGATGGAGCCATGGTGGAGGAGTTCCAGTCTTGTTAAAGCGCCTCACCATGTTGGGCTGGGGCTTCTGGGTAATGGAGTCCATCAGCTCCAAACGTTTCTACCTCAGGTTTTTACTACTGAACAGTTCATCAGAACCGAGTCCGGACCGGACCGCTGGGTGTTTCTGAATGTTACTGAATTTCTGAAACATTCATAAACTCTGAATGTTTCTGTTGGTCCTAAAGAGATTTTTCTACTTTTGATACGTTTATAAAGAGTTTTTCAGAAATGCCACAGTGTGCTGTCTTTGCTTCCTGAAGCAGAGTGGATCTCTGCCAGGGCCCCATCAGGGCCCCATCAGGGCCTCTCCTGGTGGTTCTGTGATACTGAGAAAATTAAAGCAGAAACAGATTTTTGAAGTTTCCTGTTCTCTCAGGTTAGATTAACGATTCATATAAATGAGTTTAAATTACTGTTATTTGTTCACACTATGTCCTGGGGGCCCGGCATCCTGCACGTTTTATTCTCTCTCTGGTTTTAGTAACAACCTGTTCAGCAGGTCAAAGTTCTTCTTAGGACTCTTAACGATCCATCATTGGATCCAGGTGAGTTAAACCAGGGAGAGACTAGAACATGCAGGATGCCGGGCCCCCAGAACTCACTTTGGGTTCCCCTGCACTATGTCAAACTCGAGGCCCGCATCCCAAATTTGGTCCGCCGTAATTATTTCTGTGGCCCTCTGGACTCCAAATTTTGAAAAAGATCTTCCTAATAAGAGTTGTGTGTAAAAATGTTATCAATCAAATCAGTTTCAGATTACATCAACAATCAAAAGATGCTGAATATTATCTCATTTTAATGAGATTAAAAGCTAATGTTTCAGCAACCTGTTAGCTGGCAGCTTTACCTTTACATTCTGCTGCTGCTGGCCCTTTAAAGATGTTGTTGCCATGGTAGCAGACCGTTCAGAGTGGTCTTTAAAGCTACAGTCACTGAGCAGCAGCAGGATTTAACCATTTAATAACAGACACATTGCAGAATGTTTCCTTGGACTTTATTTGATAGAAAAGCTGTGTGTGTGAGTGGGCGTGGCCAGTGGGCATCATGGAGGAGCATGGCGGACAGACAACAGGAAACAAACGAGGCACTTGTTCTGATCCGGAGCTGCACGTCATCCTGTCGCTACGGTTGCTATGGTGACGCTGGAGAACAGCTGGACCTGACATCAGTGTGTGTGTGTGTGTGTGTGGTTATGGCTCTGTTAAATCATTAGTTTCTCTTTACAAGCAAGCAGATTCTTTTCATCTCTAATATCAATAATATATCAGATATCAATAATCATGTCAGGATCATTTACACGTTACAAAAATAAAAAATAATTCCGGTTGTATTCACATGCTGACATACGGCCACCAGGGGGCGCCGCCATTTGCATACAGACTGGAGGAACTTCAACCAAACATGCAGCAGGCCCAGTTGCCACGGTAACCACAGTACAAGGCGGAGACGTGTAGTCAGAGTATTGAGAATGAGGCATGATGGTTAATGAGGTGTGGCTCCGTCAGCAGGAGGCGGGGCTTCTCTCAGCGGCCAATCACAGAAGCCCTTATGAAGCATAAACATCACTGCTGGCCAATCAGAGAAAGCCCGTCTGCTAAGTCCCGCCCACTCCGACTGCAGCCAATCAGAACCTGGGTCAGCCGTCATGAGAGATCCTGCCCACTCCCCGACTCCCTCCTCCAGTCAGATCGCTCCGTAGGAACCATGCTGGCTGCTGATTGGCTGACCTCCAAGAAGCTGGCTGGCAATTGGCTGTCAGACGGAGGCCCGGCATCGCTCATGGGCCTGAGGAAGGAGAACACCGTCTGCGGAGCTGCAGCAGAGCTCCCATGATGCTTTGCGTGGCTGACGGTGTGGCTCCGCCCCCTCAGCGCCTCTTCTGGCAGCAGGGAGTCACAGGGGAAGCTCCTGCTCCTCCTCCCCTCTCTTACCGCCTGACTCTTCATCTCCTCCTCTTCTTCCCTTCTCCGCCTCATCTTCCTCCTCTCCTCCTCAGCCTCCTCCTCCACCAGGTCCAGGTCCAGGTCAGGAGCTCCTGCAACTCCGGCCCTCCTCCCCCCACCGCCTCCTCTCGTCCGCCTGCCAAGGGAAGCTGTTGCCATGGTGACGGACTCCTGCTCCTGTGAGGAGGAAGAGGAGGGGGGGACTTCTTCCTCACGGCCTGATGGAGTAAACAGAACAACGTTCAGAACCAAAACCAGCTTGAAGAGAAACATGTGACCTGATCACATGACTGAGGCTGGACTCCATGATGATGATGATGATGATGCTGAGGAAGAGATGGAAGGATGAAGACAGGAAGGAGGAAGCCGAGCTACAAACCGCGAGTTCTCGGTTCGTCCAATCACGTAGAAGCAGGGCTCGCCCTGCCTGGAGTTGGTCATACAGAGAGAGAGGCTGGAGAGCTCCACTGAGGGCGAGGGAGAGGAGGAAGAGGAGGAGAATAATACTGTTAGCTCAGGATCAGGAGCTAATGACCCTGTTAAACATGAGCTAACGGGCTAATGACCCTGTTAAACATGAGCTAACGGGCTAATGACCCTGTTAAACATGAGTTAACAGGCTAATGACCCTGTTAAACATGAGCTAACGGGCTAATGACCCTGTTAAACATGAGCTAACGGGCTAATGACCCTGTTAAACATGAGTTAACAGGCTAGTGAGAACTGAAGTCATAAAAACATAGAAGCCATTAGATTATCTTTTCATGATTGGGTAAAACTCGGAGGTACTTGATTCCTGGTTCTGATTCTATTCAACACAAGCATGTCTGCAGTATCCAGACAAGAACCAAGTGAATCAGAACCACTGGACCCAAATACAGGGGTCCCAGAAGAGGAGTTGCAATTCCTCCTCTTCCTCTTCCTGACTGGATCCAACAGATTTAAACAGAACAAACATCCAGTAAACGCCAGAAGAAGAAGAAGACCGTGCCATGCCTGCGATCTCCAGAGTGGCCACTAGGTAGCAGCAGACGGCAGAACCGCATCGGCAGGCAGACAGGTGAGCCTCACCTGTCCGCCTCAGAGTCTGGAGTCTCACCATAATCTGGGACGTATCCGTTGCCTTTCTTCAGAACCAGGTGGATCCGGTTTCCTCCTCTGCGGATCTGCTCCACCGCCTGACTGTGGGTCATTCCCGCCGTGCTGCCGCCGTTGATCTCCACCAGCTGGTCCGACACCTGCAGGACACAGGTACACACACCTGTGTGTAATAGTGTGTGTTACAATGTGTTGGCGTGTGTGTGTGTGTGTGTTACCTGTATCTTGGAGCTCCTCTGTGCCGGCCCCCCGTCCATCAGCCCCAGCACGTACAGCCCCATGTTGTACTCGCTGCCGCCCCGCAGAGAGAAGCCGAAGCCGGTGGGCCCTCGCTCCAGATCCACGCTGTAGAACCGGGTCTCGTCCTGCAACAGAACCACAGAGGTTCAGAAGACGTTCACAGGTCGTCAGCTTCTCCTGTCCTGACCTCTGAACTAGTCTTATCTACGCACCTGGCCACGCCCCTCTGGCTCCGCCCACTTTAACAGGATGTTTCTAAATGTGTCAGAGGGGCGGAGCTTAGCTTGTTGCCAGGGACGGAGTTAAGCATTCAGACATTTTCTCTGGGTCTGTTTTTTTTTATTTTTTCTGGTGTTCTGCCATATTTATTGATCTGAAACAGGAAGGAAGGCGGCGACTCATTTCCTGCCAGGCGGATTGGAACCACCTGCGGGTCACATTTTAAGTTTCACTCCTAAATCCCTGCAGGTCTTACTGAAACATTTTCAGACTGAACTCAGCTGAAAATCAGAGAAATAACTGTGACCTTTGACCTCCCTCTGGGCCCTTTGACCAGCCGTCTGTCCGTGTCGTAGTCGGTGCCGTCGGAGGACGACTCTGTGGAGGAGAAGGAGACTGTTCCAATAACCAATTAACCAATTAATCACATGATCAATGAAAACAATCTCAACAAATCATCATTTAGGTGATTTTATGGTTTTTTTTGGATGATAACGTTTTCAGTCGGCTGCTCTGCAGATTTGGTTACTTTATAATTCATTTTATTTTTGTTGTTTTGTTTATTCTGGATCTTCAAAATGTTTTCAGTGATAAATGTTCATTAGGATGTTATTAATCTTTGAGAAAGTGTTCCAGTTTTATTCATCAGCATCAAATCACCAGGAAATCATCCAAAACATCAAAATTATTGTTTATCGCCATAACTTCCCATTCAAGCCTGGAGGGCCGCCAGGCTTTACTTGTGCCCCACCAGGCTAAGCATAGCTAATAAGTCTTTTTAAAAGTCTTAAACTCTTTTGCATTTTTTCACTTTATCATCAGTGAGAATTCTTTACTATATTACTATATTCTTACTGATAGTGTTTGTGATTTTCTTTATTCTTATCCAATGTTCTGTAAGTTTTACTCAGTTCAACTACCTCTACTACCTTCAACTAATTCATATATCAAAACGTTCTGCTTTTTCTGGAGATTTCTGCTATATGTTTTGCTAAACTTCACTATTGTATTTTTTGAAATATTTGTGCTTTTGTGGAAATTTCAGCCCCATTGAAATACATCGAAATTCTACAAAATTCCACAAAATTCTGGTAAAATGTTCTACTTTTTCACAGCTAACTATTTCTGCCTACTTCAACCTAGAAACTCCATTCAACTTTTAAACAAGTCACCAGATTTTAAACTATATTCAAATGTCTCGGCTCTCAGATATCTCTCTCGGTTTTTCCACAGTTGTGATTTAAGTTTCATGCAGATGTTTGATGTCTCTAACTGCTGTCAGCTGTTAAAGTCTAAACTCTAGTAAACATATTTGAACTTTTCATGTTTTTGACAAACAAAATGATGCTGTTCATACATATTAAAATATACAGGAATAACTTATGCATTAAAACGTAGCATGTCTACTTTAAGGAACTATTACTGTCATTGCTACAGGTCTTACTGTTTTCTGTCAAACTCCTCTGGAGTAAAGACATGTCACACCTTCTCCTAGTCCTTCAGTGTATTTCTCTGTTTGCTCCGTTTCTATCTGTGTGTCAGCATTCTGCTTGTCTACCATTCTCTATATGCCTTACTGGTTTTACTGGTTTTGCTGTCTACAAAGGTCTTTTGCAAACTTTAATTTTAGCAATTCATATGTCAAAATGTTCGGCTTCTTTTCCCACTTTATTTCATTTACGGTACTGTTTTATTTTCACCTTTTTCAACTATTTCAGGTTTTATACGAATTTCTGCTTCTGCTAATTTATGGTATTTCGTTTGATATGTTTTAGTTTTCAGATTTTTCTAATATTTCAGGTTTTTATGGTTTGTTCAGCAATTTTTCTAGATTTTTATTATTTTTATTCTTCTCCTACTTTATACTTTGTGCTATTTTCACCATTCAACTTTTATACTATTCACTTTGCTCTCCTAATGCCGGCTATATCTCTTGGTGTTCATAACCTTCGTACTTTTGATATTCAGCTTTTTATGAAGTTTTCATCCCCTAGAAATGGGGGCAACAGCTCCACCCTGTGGCAGGATTGAGGATTACAATATAAAATGTGTTTCACGGTTCATGTCTCAGGTCGGCTTCAAACGCTTCTGCCATTTTCACCAGAAACATTCAGCATTGAGCATTTTCATAGGAAATCCACACTTTAGTTATCAAGTGATATTCTCAAATTTCCTGTCAACTTTCAACTCAAAAACACGACGAGCCGCTGGACGGACGACGCCGAGCGCCCGACCACCGGGCCCAGCAAGCTTTCTGATGAAACCTTGAGTTACCATGACAACCACAGACTGTGTGTGTGTGTGTGTGTGTGTGTCGTACTGGGGGCCACGCTCAGCCTCAGCGTGTTCCCGGCCCTCCTCAGGATCTGGGCCAGGTCCCGGTGCTGCAGCGCGGCGACCGGTCTTCCCTCCACCGCCTCCAGCTGGTCTCCGGGTCGGATCTGGCCGCTGCGCGCCGCCGGGCTGCCGCGCCGCACCGTGACGAAGCGGTGTGACATCAGGGAGGACGCTGCGGAGACAGGGGGCGGGGTCAGAGGTCAAAATGAGACAGAGCTGTGACAGAGAGCTGCAGATGAATTATTGAGGCGCGTCGAGTTCGCTCGGCTGAACACGCCACGCAGCGCCACAGGAAGTTTCACTACAACGAATCCAGGCTGACGCTCAGAACTGGACCGGGCCGCACCAGGACCAGGACTAGGATCCACTTTTACCCAGCTACATTATGTTAGGCTAAGCTAAATGAAGATAAATGCAGGGAAGATAAAATAAACTACAGTGATAAAAAAACATTAAAAAACAAAGTGTTGCTAATGCTAATGCTAACTACGCTAAAAGATAAGGTAAGTTAGGATAAGACAAGGTTAACAAAATAAGCAAAGCTAAACTAAATTAATTCACTTGGATGATCTAATGAACTGAGCTAAGCTAAGGCAGGTTTAGCTAATAAACAAGACTAACTTCAGCTACGCTAAGCTGTGCTACATTTTAAGATGTGCTAAGGCAAAGCTAAGCTAAAGCAGGATAGCCCAAATCAAATCAGGCTAGCTAACAGTTTATTCATTTTCTATTCCAGAAAGAGATGAAGATGTCAGCCGGTCGGTGCTTCTGTCACTAAAACCGTTTCAGGAAACAGTTCAGGTCGGGGTGAAAGCGACTTCCTGCCGACTCCATGAGGAGCGGGGTCAAAGGTCAGGATGAGGAGCTGTTAAAATCTGCAGGTCTATGAACCTGAGATGCAGAAATATTTCAGACCAGAAGTTTAAGAAGACAAATTCTTCGCTCTCGACTCGTCCGCCATTACCGTTTCCATAGGAACGCTCCGCTAGCAGAAAATCACAGGAAAGTTTTGTGGAAGAAAGAAATATCCAGACGGTTTAAGTTCCTCAGGCTGACATGAAAACTTCAGTCACATTAATCAGAACAGAACCAGCAATAAAACATCCATCAGAACCAGAACCATCAGGACCCAGTGACCCTTCAGGGGTCCGCGACCCCCATTTTGAGAAACACGGACCTCGCAGGACCGAATCTGACCAGCAGATGGAGCCTGATAGTCCATAGGACAGAACCCAGCAGAACCTCCTTCAGGTCCAGTCAGTCCGGTGCTGCCTGAGGGAGGAAACAGGAAGTATGCGTTTCCCCCGGCAACGCAACCCGACTCCATCATCATACGATCTTGGCCGGTTCCTGCAGGACATGAAATGGTTCCGGAGGATACAAACAGCTGATGGGCCCGGACCAACAGAACCAGGCGGCTGGAGGTTCTGCAGTATCAGGGCCTCCTTCCTGCCTCCTGACGTACCACCTGGGGGCCCAGAACCGCCATTCCATCCGCAGACCCCTCCTGCTCTCAGAACCACCAGAACCGGTTCTGTTTGCTGCAGCCATGATGAAGCAAACGTAAAGTTTCTGTTCTGGTCCTGATGAGCAGCAGCTGAACACACCCACACACTCACCCACCCACACACACACCCACCCATTCGCGTGTTTCTGGTCCGACTGTAAAACTGATGTGCAGTGATGGAGCTGGGCGTCAGTTCATTTCTACTTTCAATGATTTGATGCTGGAAAAGAAGAAGAAAGCTGTTAGCCTATCACAGTGGTTCCCAAAGTGTGGGGGGAGGCGCCCCCTAGTGGGGCCGCAGTGTCATTACAACGGGGGTGAGAGAAACAGTATGAATGAATGAAAAAAAACAAACAGTTACACAAAAGTGTTTGACTGTAAAGATTGTTTTCTAGTTTGTTTTGTTGCAACCTGAAGTGTGAAATAAAGTTCAGTGGAATCTGAAAACTACCGTATTTTCCACACTATAAGTTGCACCTAAAAACCTTCAATAAGCCGACAGTGCGCCTTATAACCAACTGCGCCTTATAACCAACTGCGCCTTATAACCAACTGCGCCTTATAACCAACTGCGCCTTATAACCAACTGCGCCTTATAACCAACTGCGCCTTATAACCAACTGCGCCTTATAACCAACTGCGCCTTATAACCAACTGCGCCTTATAACCAACTGCGCCTTATAACCAACTGCGCCTTATATATGGACCAATATTGAGCCACAACTGGTCTCACAACTACGGTAAGCAGCCGCCGACTTCATTTTCCCCGTAGAAGAAGAAGCGCAGCCAGCGGTGCAGGCTGGGTTTTGTGTAAAGACCCCAAAATGGCTCCTATTAAGAGACGAGCTGACGACGCAGAGTTTAAGCTCCAGGCGATCAGTGACGCAGTAGAAACACGGGAACAGAGCAGCAGCCAGAGAATTTAACATGAACCAATCAATGGTTATAGTGGAAGTGGAGGAAGCAACAGCTGTTTATTCATTTTGGGAATGAAGGGAGTTTTCAGGACGCTGGTTTGTAATCTATTAATAAAGTTTGACTGACCTATCAGACTGTTTTGTTGACATTCCCTTTAGCGCAGCTCCATCTAGTGGATGCATAACGTAACCGCAGCCTCTACTGTAGCGGCTATTCTATGCGCCTTATATATAAAAAAAGTTTTAAAATGGGCCATTCATTGAAGGTGAGCCTTATAGTGCGGAAAATACGGTAATTGTGTGTTTAGGTTTATGTCTGGTTGAACGATGTGACCAGTTGATTCTTTGTCTTTTTTGGGGGGATTTTATTGTAATCCATAGGGGGCCAGAAAATCTTTGGGAACCACTGGCCTATCAGAAGCTATGCTAGCCTAAAATAGCATCTCAATGCTAACATGTGGCAGCTAATGCTAATGCTAGCACAGTCCATATTTCTAAAGAAACTCCATGAATGATCAGAGAAACTCTGGAAAGATGAGCGATAGAAAACCAGCGAGAGCTGGAGGACAGATTAATAACTAGAAACATCTTTCATGTTCATCTCATTTATTCAATAGTTTGAAATGTTGCTGATTTTGTTGCTAAACGCGATTAATGAATTACAGACTCTCAGATTAACTCCAATAAATCTGTTAATCTGCCACCAGTTCTGTAGAACCCGCCCTGCAGGCCCAGATTGTCCAACATGGACACCATCCTGCAGGACAAACCTGGTGGTTGTCTCACTACAGCTGAAAGTTAGAGCCCAGCAGAACCAATCAGAACCACTCTGCAGCTGATCCAAAGCTTGACCGCTGCCCAGTCCTCCCAGTCCCCACCGTCCTGCAGCAGAACTCACGCCTGGTGTCCCTGATGGTTCTCAGTGCTGACTGGATCCAGTCCAACATGGTCCAAAGTCCAGAGTCAGAACCACAGCAGCGAGGCGTCCAGCCTGTCGCTGCGGCTCCAGCGGTGGGCGAGTCACAGCAGACAGAGAGAAGCAGGCGGAGGGGGCGGGGCCTCGGTGGAGGGGGCGGAGCTCCGATTGTTCTGTCTGTGATGCGTTCAGGTGCTGTTCTCAGCGTGGGACGCCTCACTGATCAGCAGTTTGGACCGGTTCTGCTGATCCTGTGGTGACACCGCCCCCTGCTGGCTCAGGTCGGATCCTACATGGTCCTGATGACCGGCGGTACCAACCGGACCAGACCGGGCTTATCGAATCTTTCTCCAGGAACTGGTTCGAATCTGAGGCCAACTGAATTTTAAAGGACCAGAACAGAACCAGAACAGAACCAGACGGCTTTGCTGGTTCTGTTTGATTTTAATCCCATTTTTTTCTATTTATTTTGTTTTAGTTGTAGATTTTATTCTGTTTCTCTCCAACCTCCAGAGAAAGCAGCCATTTGTAAAAGTTTTGAACAGGACCAGAATCGGTCCAGAGCCAGAACCAGCCGATGACATCAGCAATGACATCACTCACCTCCGCTCACTTCCTGGGAGGCGATGACGAACCCGAAGCCTTCGCCCGGCCGCCTCCTCAGCTCCACTTCCACCATCTTGGCTCCGACTCTTCCATCTTTGGCTCCTCCACTCCGGACAGGACCGCCGCCGTCCTCCACGCCCTGCAGGTCACGGGGCTCCAAGGTCAACGTCACGGGAACCGAGTCCAGGAAGCTGGTGCTCTGGATGAGGGAGGAGACAGGCGGGCCGATGGCGGTCTGAGCAGGAGAACCTGAGGAGGAAAAGGAGTAGCAGTGAGGAATTGAGGAATCAGTCAGTCTCTCTCCCCAGCAGAAGGTGGGGGAGGGGCTACCTTGGTGGGTCCCTGCAGGTGCCTCCAGGCCCAAACCGGCCTGGCTGAGAGGAGGCACTCCACCCAGGGGGGCATCAGTGGACGGCAGGTCAGCGGAGGGGGGAGAGGAGGGCGTGGTCAGGACGTGAGGGGAGGAGAGAGGCTTGTAGAGGTTAGGGGTCACGAGAGGAGAGGAGATGGGACCTGGAGGACAGAGACATCTAACTGGTTCAACTGGTGTTCCAGGATGAATCACAGTGAAACACCAGACCTTGAGTGATCTGATCATCCTACCTCCTCCTCGCTGCACAAGCAGCACCACCTCCCCCTGCTTGGTGTGTTCCTGCAGGACTCTCTGCACCTGCAGACAAAACATGGCTGCTAACATGGCTACTAATATCACTGCTAACATGGCTGCTAACATGACTGCTAATATCACTGTTAACATGGCCGCTAACATGGCTGCTAACATCACTGCTAACATGGCTGCTAACATCACCGCTAACATGGCTGCTAATTGCATGTCTTTGTGACTTGTTGTGACCCCTCCACAGCTCTCCTCGTCTTCAGCTCCTCTTCAGAACCTGCAGCTTCAGGAATTTCAGGTTGGATCATTTTATGAATCTCAGGTTTGGTGCAGGAGGTTCTGTGTGTGACCTTAGCTGCTAGTCGCTGTGTCCATGTCTCACCTGAGTGAAGCTGAGGCTCTGCACGTCGGCTCCGTTGATCTTCATCACCACGTCTCCGGCCTGCAGCGAGGGACACTGCCTCCGGTCCCAAACCCGCCTCACCACCGCCTGTTGGCCTCCCTGACCTCCCGCCGTCACGCTGAACCCCAGGCCACCGATCTCGCTGTGACCCAGAGCCACCGGGACCAGTTCTCCTCGAAGCGGTGACCCCTCCGACCCCAGAGGTAGCACCAGACCTGCGGGCCCCCTGGAGGACGACGGGGTCAGCGCGTGGTTCGCCGGACAGCCGTTGAAGCCGCAAGGGGGAACGTCTCTGGGCGGCGGCGCAGCGAGGGAAGTCTGAGACTTCTGTTGGCGCTGAGCGGGAGCAGAAGGAGGAGCGGAGGAGGAGGCGGGGTCGCTGCTGCTAGCGCTGAAGTCCTGGAGAAGACCCAAATCAATCTGGGTGAGGGGCAGCTTGGACAACACGTGGGAGGACGAGGAGACGTTGGGGAGAGTGGATGTGGACAGGTCGCTCTCTGAAGACTTGGAGCTCTGGTGCAGGAGGAGTGAGGAAGAGGAGAGGGCGGGGAGCGTGCTGCTGTTGTAGCGAATCAGAGAAGACCTGTGAGAAAGAGTAGGAGGAGCAAGAAGAACGGAGAGAACAAACACAACAAAGTCAACAATGCTAAAACCAGTTTACTGTCAGCTGAACACCAGGGAGAAACTTATATGGAAGCTACACAAGGTTAGCAGTAATTCATTAAAACTACTAATGTCAAAGACGCTAATGCTAAATAAGACTAATGCTAACACTGTTAGTGCTTATGTTTTAGGATTGCTAACCCTGATAAAACTAAATGTTGCTTATAGTAAACAAAGCCAACACTGACGCTTAACACTATTTGTGCTAGTAATGCTAAAACTAGCATTGGCATATTGCTAACGTCTGAAACTGCTAATAAGGTTGTAAACGCAAACACCTGACATTGTGTCACATTAAATTGTTAAAGCTAACATTGCACAAACATTTACAAATATCAACATTGCTAATACTACTATCATTAAACACTGCTAATGCTAACAAAGCTAATAACAGCACCAAAAACACATGACACTGCTATTTTCTAGTACAGCTACCAATGCTAACGCTAGCTCTGACCTTCGAGTTCCACTGTTTGATTGACCGCCATCAGAGTCGCTGTGACTGGGTGGAGTCCTGTCTGTGGAGGGAGGGGGGACCTGCGACGCCTCCGAGGACGTGGGGGTCGGAGGTCCAGCCAGGCCATTTGTCATTGGCTGAGTTGCATAAGAGGGCGGGGTTCGTGCTGGACCTGGAGATGATGACAACTTTTTAGAGCTGACCGCTCTGAATACGAACATACACAGATCCTTCCAACATCATCCTCATGTTTTTAACCCAGTTGAGGTGTTTGATCAGTTCTTTGGAAGAACCAGAACTGACCTGCCGTGCTGCCGTTGGCGTCCAGCGTCCGGCTGAAGGTGAGCTGCGTCAGGCCTCTGCTCTGGCTGGAGGAATCGCTGGGAGTCTGAGGCTGCACAGCAGAAAAAACATTACACTGCAGAAACCAAACAGACCCTGAACACACCATTCTACATGATGTCCACATGGTGCATTCAGGAACTGATTGTTGTTTATAAATGATAAACATAAACAATGAATGATTTTTGCTGCAGATGAATCGTCGAGGTCTCTGGTGTGCAAGCAAAGCGGGTTGCGGCAATATCACCTCCAGGTTCTGTTTGGGACAGCCGTCCGGGTTGTAGAGCATGGGGTATCCTCTCCTCAGAACCACATCCACGCTCTGACCCATCGGCACCGCCTTCAGCATCTCCACCACCTCCTTGTGGGAGCGGCCCAGCACACAGCAGTCATTGATGTAGACCAAGATGTCCGCTGCAGAACCACGACACAGAAAAGGGTCGGTTCAGTGGTAGACGTTCTTATCGGTTCTGAATGGACCTTCCTAAACAAAAGCTTCATTAATCTACCCTGAACCTGCTGCAGGTTTCCTGTTAACACACCTGGATGCTGCAAGTTGCTGCTGGGCAGAATTTCTGTCTCTGAAACCAGACTGCCTTCCTGTCCTTGTACCTGGTCACACAATTACCTGTACTGAGAGTGGGCGGTCCTCCAGGTGTGACACTGTACACCTGCAGAAACTCCTGAGGGCGACTTCCTCCGACGATGTTGAAGCCGAAACCTCGAGGACCTTTGGAGAGCCGGGTGTGGATGGAGTAACCTCTCAGAAGGCTCGGCTGGTCCGTGAACTCTGGAACTGTCAGCAACAGGAAGTTTAGCTCCAGACAGGAAGCGAAGCTCCAGACAGGAAGCTTAGCTAAACAGGAAGTTTAGCTCCAGACAGGAAGCTTAGCTAAACAGGAAGTTTAGCTCCAGACAGGAAGCTTAGCTAAACAGGAAGTTTAGCTCCAGACAGGAAGCTTAGCTAAACAGGAAGTTTAGCTCCAGACAGGGAGCTTAGCTACAGAGAGGAAGCTTAGCTACAGACAGGAAGTTTAGCTCCAGACAGGAAGCGAAGCTACAGACAGGAAGTTTAGCTAAACAGGAAGCTTAGCTACAGAGAGGAAGCGAAGCTACAGAGAGGAAGCGAAGCTACAGAGAGGAAGTTTAGCTACAAGCTACTAGTTTGCATTAAGTTTATATTTATAGCAGAGCTTATTGCTCCACATGCTGAATGAAAAATAAAGAATGATGATGGCTACGTTCTGTGGCGGACGTCGACTCTTTGTTCTGCGTTCGAGGATCCACCCAACTGGTCGTCTTTGAGACGTGACTGAAAAACAGAAAAACATCTTCGTCATCTATGACATCATCATCAGCATCATCTTCATCATGTTTGATGCTAAACCTGTAATCTAGACCTGAATATGAATCACCATAAAGTCGTTTCGTTATTGGCTCGTTGCAGTGAGCTACGAGACGGTGTTGTGTGATTCTGCATGTGCAGTAGACGTGGCCGTATGGGCAGTTACCCAGGGCGGCATCGATTTGTGGGGCGCACATGATCAGCTGATTAACTGTAGAAGCTAACGGTCATTAGGGTCAGCTTCAACTGCTTTAATCTGGATGTGGTTCCTGCTTTCTCTCTTTAAACTTTTTGGGTTTTTTGGAGAAACATCTAAAACAAGATGGCGCTGCAGCAACAAAACTAGCTCAAACGTCTAACTGGTTCCTACTGGTTCCTACCGATGAGTGGGGTTGTTGCCCCCTACTGGCTGAGGAATGGTTGTGAGTGGGCAGGCCCGCATCCAGGTCCAGCAGCAGCCATGTTGGCTCCATTAATGAACCAGACTAGGTTCAGGTAATTGGTTTATTGATTATTGATTGGGCCCTGCGACAGACTGGCGACCTGTCCAGGGTGTACCCCGCCTCCCGCCTGGAACGTAGCTGGAGATGGGCACCAGCAACCCTCCCGACCCCATTAGGGACAAGGGTGAACAGAAAATGGATGGATGGATGGATGGATTATTGATTGGTTTCTTACTTGATGTAGTATGGCTCTCCTGAGTCGCTGTAGGCCAGCTCCCAGTTCTCAGGAAGTGGAGCTCCTCCTCTTCCTCTTCCTCTGGCTCCATTCTCCATTTCCTCCCGACTCCCGACTGTCGAGTCCCACGATTGGCTGAGCGGCAGCGCCGTGGGCGGGGCCGAGCCTGCGGAGAGCGGCCCAGTTACGACCCGACCTGGCCTACGGCGGTGGGCGGAGCTTGGCGGCGCCCTACTTGACGGCGCGCCATCATCCTCGCTGTTGTCTCCTTCCTCCACGGCTTTCTCCAGGTTGCTCAGAGACTTGCTCCGGGTCCGGAAGTTCCTCAGCAGGTTGCGATGTTCCTGGTACGTGATTGGAGGGCTCTCTGGTCCGATGTGGACAGGGCGGGGCGTTCCGTAGTAGTTCCCTGTGATTGGACAAAAACAAGGCGGGGTCAGGCGTTTGGCTCCACTACGTTGCATCATCGTCCTGTTTCTGACGCGTTTTATTGGTAGAAGAAGGAAGTCGTTCCTCTCCTCTGTCGCCTCATTCTTGTTCAGGATTCCTGCTGAGGCAGCGACTGAGTGAAAGTGGCTAGCTCCTTAGCTTCCACTTAATCCTAATCTGCTCCGCCTGGTCAGACCCTGATTACTGAGGACAGGTCAGAGGTCAGAATGTAACTGAACTGAAGTCAGGGTTGCAGTGACAGTAACTGGATCTGAATGGTTCTGAAATCTGAACCGGACCTGCCGGGTCAGAAGGTCATTCTTCTAGTCCTGAAGGTTGGGAACACTGGGATGCTCACAGCGCCCCCTAACTGCAGCTGGAAGAAAATCAGCTCAGTGGCTCCTGGTGGTTGTTTCTATTTCAGTTCTTTAATCCCTTCAGATTAATATACAGCGGTGGTGATTCTAATGTACCTTTGTGTGTGTGAGTGTGTGTGGGTGTAAGTGCGTGTGTGTGTGTTTGGCTCTGTCAGGTTTTGTTCTGCAGGTTTCCAGGATTAGAGACTAAATCCTCATATTGTTTTCGTTCGCAGGAAGAAAGAAATCCAGCTGCAGCAGTGCTACATGCTACCTGCCTTCTTAAAGGGCCGGTACACCGGTTTCCCTACCCGTGGTTGGTTTCCGTACCTTTGAACTTGCCGCTCTCCAGAAGCGCTCCGGACTCCTCCAGAGAGAAGAACTCCTCGATGGACACAAAGTTGTAGTCCACACCTGAGATCTCGCCGTCCCGCGGCTGCCGGGTCGTACCTGCCGGGAGGTCATCAGTGAGATAGGTAGCTCAGCTGTTGTCATGGTGATCACAGTCACTGACAGATGTTCACTGCGTGTAAAAAACTTTAATTTGAAAGAGGTCTCACTCTGTCTGATTTTCATGAAATCTTTATAATCTGAGCGGCTTCACATTCTATGACATCAGATTAAATCTGAGTTACATCAGCACAGAATTTAACAGGTGTGCTTAGTGTGTGTCCAGGTGTGTCTTACACGGCACAGCGCGCAGGTACAAGTTCTCCCTGATGAGCTGCTGCAGCTGACTGTCCATGGAACCCGGAGTGAAACACTTGCTGAGGTACAACCTGAGGTCTTTACACAGAGACGAACCTGACAACCAGACAGGAAGTGATGTCACAGTGATGTCACACATGTGTCCTTACAGTTATTCCTGCTCAGATGTCGAAGCGACTCAGGAACAATAGAGACAGAGTTCTTTTGTTTGGAGCTGGTAAACACCGTGCATGCTTTAACTGGTTTAACTGGGCTGGACCAGAACATCATCATCTCACCTGGGAACACAGTCTTGATTCTGATTGGATGAGGACAGGAGTTCAGGACTCCTCGGACATCGCCCAGCGTCATCCCCAACACTGGCGTCCCCCCGATCTCCAGGATGATGTCACCCACCGTGGCCCCGCCCCCAGGGGCGGCGGTGACAAAGGGAAACTCTCCATAATCAGCTCCGCCTCCGACGGCCAGACCCAGCTCTCCAGAGCCGGCGCCGGCGCCCAGCGGAACGAAGCTCTCCTGGACCTGCACACAGGAAACCGGAGCTCAGGAACAGGAAGTCTGGAGGCTGAGCGCGGGGTCAAAGGTCAGGCCGTACCTTGGAGCGCCAGTGGAGCTTCTTGACCGTGGCTTTAGACATGGCCACTGAGCTGCGGACAGAGGGAACAGCTGGTTACTGAGCATGCTCAGTACAGACCTGAGAGAGACCTGGTCAGAACCCGTCATATTTAAAGCTGCTGACCTTTGACCCCTCCATCAGTTTGCAGCTCATTAACAGACCGAACAAAAGGGAACCGGTTCTCCAGGTTTCCACTGATCCAACAGAACCGACCCGGTTGGAAACCAGTCCATGTTCTTCCAGAACCATGGAGAGACCAACAGGCTGATGAACAGAACCTGAACCAGAACCAAACCAGAACCTTAACAAGAACCTGAACCAAACCAGAACCAGAACCAGAACCAGAACCAAACCAAACCAGAAACAGAACCAGAACCTGAACCAGAACCAAAAAAGAACCAGAACCAAACCAGAACCAGAACCTGCAGAACATTTGGTAAAAGGCACTGAGGCAGCACCTGTCTGCCTAGCAGGCGGTTCTGGTTCTGGTACTGGTTCTGCAATTTGTCCAGATCCTCAGCATGTTGCAGTAAAGCAGCTTCTCTGTTAGCGCAGCAGCTAACTGAATGTTTCACTGAAACCAGAACCTGACCGGGTCCAGATGTTCCATCCACTTCGCTCCGCTAGCAGTAAATCGTAAACACATAGTTAGCAAAAGCTAATGCTAACCTGCTAAGCCATTGGTTAGCATTAATAATAATAATTATCTGCCAGCGCCTTTCAAACCCCAGAACCTTTTAAACATTAAAAACACAAAGTAAACAGTAAAAATGGCTGCAAGACACAAAACCACAAAATAACGGCACAGTTAGAAGAACCTGAACAGACGAGCTTTGAGTCGACGTTCCGGATGTCAGGAGGAGCAGCGTTCCTTTTCCCCTCGCTGCTGAGACGGACAACAGGCTCTGAGGATGAGGAAGAGGAAGAACGAAGGTGAACGGGTGGCGATGAGCAGCAGGTCAGACCGATAAGGAGGGGAAAGGTTATGAACTGAATGGAAACAGGATTTAAAGTGAAGTTGCTGTAAAATGCAGTGATGTGGTGAAATGAGGCCAGCAGAAACTGGAACCAGTAGAAGTTTATAGACAGATTTATGAGGCAGAGCAACCAGGAGGGAAATACAGGAATCAATGAGAGAAATGACCAGAATATGGAGGCAGAGAGCAGAGAGGGGGAAATATTACAGAGGTGGAAATGAGCAGATAAATGATATTATTATTAATGGGAGGAAAGAGAGATCTGTTAAGAATGACACGTTTAACCTGAGGAGAGACCAGGGAACCGTCCATGATGAGGGAAAAGTTGTTGACTTCAGATAGTGTAGATTTAGTGCCAATGAGTAGAAACTTGGCTATTTTGTTTAATTTGAGGAAGTTTGATGCAAACCAGTATTTTAATTCATCTAAACAGGAAGTGGGAGAGGAAGAATCTGTGGGTGTCGTCGGCAAAACAGTGGAAGTGGATGTTACATTTATGGAAGATATTGCCAAGGGGAAGGAGGCCGATGATGAAGAGAAGGAGTCCCAGGACGGAGACCTGAGGAACACCTGAGACCACGGAGGATAGATGGGATTTAAATGATTAAAGTTGGATGAACTGAGTGTGACCAGAGAGGTGCGACTGAAACCGAGCGAGGGGCGTGTGTGTGTTTCATGTTCTTAAAGGAGACGAACCGGGCTGTCTTTGTTTTTTAGGTTTTTTTCCCCCTCAAGGCGTCTTTTTGTGGCTCTAGTGTCCCTTTTTTCAAAGTAGACTGACAGGAAAGGGGGAAGGAGAGGAGGGAAGACATGCGGTAAATGTCGTCGGGTCCGGGAGTCGAACCCGCGACGTCCGCGTCGAGGATACGTTTTGCCTGAATGTGGGTCGCGCTAACCCCTCCACCACCACGGCACGCCCAGGCTGTCTTTGTTAATGAAACACACAGTGAAATATTAAAGGATAAGAAAAAGTGGTCAGAAAAGGAGAGTTCATCAGCCTGACAGTCAACAGCATGAATCCAGAACAACAAGTCCAGTCCAAGGTATGTCCTTTAAAATGAGTGGAAAAATCAGCAAACTGTCTGAAACCAGAATTGTCCAGGCAGGACAAAAGTCATTGGTAAGTGGGAGGCTGGGGTTGTCAATATGAATATTAAAATCTCCCAATAAAATAACATTAGGGGAAAAAGCAACAAATGGGTAGGGAAGGCAGAGAAGTCATTTAAAAAGTCCTTGTGAGGCTTTTGAGGGTGATAAACTGGAGCAAAGATGGCAGGAGTTGGTCCAGAGAGTTTACAGCCGTTAACTTCAGGCACACTTTCCAGTTCTGACGGTGAATTACTGCGAGACCCCCAGAGCCGCAGCGTTGAGAGATGCAAACGAAGCCAGCTGCAGTGGAGTCGTCAAGGTGTGAGAAACCCACAGGTTGTTGCCAAGTTTCAGCCAAACAGAGAAAGTCAAGCTTACGGTCAGTGAGGAGATTCTGGATGAGATGCCCTTTGTTCTCGAGAGAACAGATGTCGAGCAGACCGAAGCTGACGAAGGTGAAGTCGGAAGGGATGTTAGCTGACCTGGGTAGGCTAGCTAGCATGTTGCGATCTGCGGTCCGGGTAGCTTTCCTGGCAGGTCGACGGTTGTTGGTCCAGATGGAATGGATGGGTTTTGACCATCCAGACCCACGGTGGATGTACCTCCGGCGGGGGACGAAAGCAACGTCCGGATGGAGGCGCAGCATCACCGCCAGATGATTGGGCAAGTGCCAACGGAGTCAAAGAAGCTCATTGGACGAGTTTTGTAAGACACCTGACAGGTTCAATGAGGAGAGGCAGGAGAGTCCATAGGAGCAAAATCCAGATGTAAAAATGATTGACCCACATCAAGGAGCGAAAGAGTCAGTGAAAGATATGAGAACAATTGGCGTTGACAGGTTAGCCAATACATACAGTCCAGCTCCCCACTGACAGGTAACCAGTATGAGACTGGGAACACAGTCACAGAGAAAACCAGAAACAGGAACGGTTGGCAATCGCAAAACAATAAAAAAACAACAAAAGTACGCCAACAAGCAGCGGCAGCAAAAACGCGGCAGCGTCCAGAAGCAGCCAATGAAACAGTGTAGCAGAAGCTAATGCTAACCAATGGCTGGTCTGAGCTCTCAGTTCCTGATTCTGCTGCTTCCTTAAAGTCGTATGAACAGAAAATCATCTGAGGAGACATGAAGGCCATCCAAGTCATGAAAATGAAATGAAGACAGCCACCTCAAAAACGGCAGCCATCTTGAAAAATGTCCGTCATTCTGAAAATCAAGTGGGAAATATGGAAAACATTCAGCCTGAGGGGTTAGTATGCTAATGCTAAAGCTCAAAGAGTTTTACAATAATTTGCTGCACTGTGTGTGTGTGTGTGTGTGTGAGTATATGGAGGGGGGGTTCTCCCCATAAACGGAGGATTAGCTTCGTCTTCGTCTTCCTGAGAGGAACTGAGACGTTTTATTCTGGGATCCTGACAGCATGGACGAGCTTCCTGTTTGGGAGCAGATAGTCGATGTGCGAGCAGCAGATGGTGGCGACCAGCATGAGCCCAACACACACACACACACACACACACACACACTGCATTAAATATGGATGAGCATATGTGAAGAAAGTCAGTGAGGAAACAAGCAGCGGCGGTCACATTCAGCAACGTTCCCAACAGACGGAGCCACAGAGACAGGAAGTGGAATCATCTCACTTCCTGTGGTCTGAAGCTCTGAGCTGGAACCGAGACCAGAGCAGAACCGGGTTTAATGGGGTTGGAGGTTCTGTTGCTCGGTTACAGGTATGAGCCAATCAAATGGCAGAGTTTCAACCTCCAGACGTGGTGAGGAAGACTTCCTGGGGGTCAGAGGTCAGACAGGAGAACAGAGAGGGTTGAGGAACTCTGACTCTCTCTCTGACCTCTGACCTGCTGGGATTTGAACTTACAACCTCAGGTCCCCAGAGAAGCTCTGAAATGAAGAGGCTCCTGAGAGCTGCCAGAGGTCAAAGGTCAGAGCAGAATTCCTGAGGATTGAGTTAGTTCTGGAGGTCAAAGGAGCCCCGACCCGGTACCAGGCGTGCCTAATAAACTGGCCGTTTCAGTTAGCGAAACGATCCGACCAGAGGAGGAAGAGGAGGAAGAGGAGGAGCAATTTGTGTGTGTGTGTGCGCTGCTACCTCTGGAGAAGTCTGCCCTCGGTGTGTGTCGGTGTGTGTCGGTGTGTATTCGGCCGTCGTGTCGGTTCTGTCTCTTCCTGTTCCACTTTCTCTCTCTGTGTCTCTCGCCCAGAGATAAGGAGGTCAAAGGTCACCACACGAACGGGACCAGCACGAACTCGCCTGCCTCTGATTGGCTCATTCATGAACGACTCATGACTTCATCAGAGGGGAGGGGGTGGGGTCAGGGGTCAGATGGACCTGAGCCGGATCCGGGAAGGATCTGGAGTTATGGATCCGCTCCTCTGGACCTGCAACCCGTTTGGACCATCAGAACCGGTCCGCCTGCAGGAGGTGCTGGTGAGAGCGGGTCCAGTCGGTCCAGTTGGTCCAGCGGGTCGGCGCTGGGACCTCTTTAGCTCCGTGGTTCTGTCCAACTCAGTTCTGGTCTGGTTCTTCTGAGGTGCTTTCAGAACCAGAACCGACCTGGCATCATTAATGTTCTGGAGGAGAACCAGAGAACCATTGACTTCCCCTGGTACCGGAACCAGACCGGAACAGATCAGAACCAGCGGTAGAACCTGGTCTGCTCTCAGCACTTCCTGCTGGGAGTTGTAGTTTTTTAGATCAGAGATCTGTAGTCCTGCTGACGGCTGTTCGGATCAGAACCACTGGTTCTGTCATCGAGATGTTTCCATTTCAGAACCCAAACTAACCCGGTTCTGATCAGGCAGCAGAACCTCTGTCACTGCAGATGGTTCTGATGATCCAAAATGTTTCTGCTCCATCAGAACCGATCCAGGCCAGGTCAACACACTGGTAACCATGGCAACGGCACAAAGGAAAAACCTGCCCGGTCGAACAGAACCAGAACCAGGTCCAGGTCCAGTAACCTGTTCAAGTGCCTTAAATCCTCAATCTGAACATGTAATCTGGTTTTACTAAAACAGAACAGGAAGTTCTCCTGTTGCTCAATCCCAGTCTATTCCCAGTCTAATCCCAGTCTATTCCCAGTCTAATCCCAGTCTAGCAGGTGAAAGTCTTGCTGACCAATCAGAGGAGGAAGTTCAGACTCAGCTGATCGACGGGGGACGGGGATCTGGTCAGGTGATCCTGTTGGATCTGTTGCCATGGGTTACCTGAGCAGGTGTTTGTCACGTGACCGGAGCTCAGGCGAGTTCAGCTGCTGCCTGTGAACCGGGAAGCACCGTGACACCTGAACGCACCACCTCCTCTTCCTCTCATTCATCACCGCAGACAAAGAGATAATCCAGCTGCCGCACGGACTCCATGGAAACACGCGCACGCGCTTCTCACACTGCTGTCCCTCCACGCCGGCCCGCGCGCGCACGCGCACGGCGCTGCTGCTGGAGGAGGTGACCGACCCTCCGCTGCCCCTCAGCCCGGGCTGCGGGCTGCATGTGTCGGATGGAAATCTGCTGACGGAGCCGTTTCCTCGTGCACGAGAGCCAGCAGAAAAACGGCAGCGGGCGCGCGCCCGCGCCTCGCGGTGAATAAACAAACAGTAAATAAACAAACAAACAAAGCGGCTCGTTACCTTCATAATGCTGCCGCGTGCGGTCCGGATGCGCGTGCCTCTTCCTCTGCTGCTGCCGCGCGCTGGTGCTGCGGCGTGCATGCGCATGCGCCAGCGTGCACGCCTGACTGTGCGTAATTGTCCACTGCAGGTAAAAAAAAATGCAAAGCGTTGAAAGGTGGAAGACCACACACACGCATGCGCACCTTCTGCTCTGCGTGTAGATGGCTTTTTCCCCCGAAGCGCTCGTGCGTGCGCGTGCGCGCGAGCAGCCTGCAGCTTTTACAGCAGCAGCTTTACTACTGACAGATAGTGCGTGTGGCGCGGAGCCCCGCCTCCAGGGGGCGGGGCTGCGCGACGAGGAGGGGGAGGAGGGTCCTCAGGGTGACGTCACCGGAGACCGGATCAGCTGGAGGAACGTGGGTATGGCAAGCCGTAAGGAGCAAATATCGTCTGCAGCTGCAGAGATCAGATGTAATAATTCTGCTTAATAAGACAGAATGCTGCATTTTAAACAAATCTTTGATATGAATAAAGTCACAACTTTGAACCAACTATTTTCACACTAAATACTACTTTATTGTTTAAAGTCTACATAGTGTATGATTTTAGATATTAAGAGTTTTCATAGGGCTGCACAGTGGCGCAGTTGGTAGCACTGTTGCCTTGCAGCAAGAAGGTCCTGGGTTCGATTCCCGGCCGGGGTCTTTCTGCATGGAGTTTGCATGTTCTCCCTGTGCATGCGTGGGTTCTCTCCGGGTTCTCCGGCTTCCTCCCACAGTCCAAAAACATGACTGTTAGGTTAATTGGTCTATCTAAATTCTCCCTAGGGGTGTGTGTGTGTGAATGGTTGTTCACACACTGTATGTCTTTGTGTTGCCCTGCGACAGACTGGCGACCTGTCCAGGGTGACCCCGCCTCCCGCCTGGAACGTAGCTGGAGAGGCACCAGCAACCCTCCCGACAAAGGGTGAACAGAAAATGAAGAGTTTTCATAAAGAACTGGAGTCTGAAAACTGGAGCTGAATCATAAATGTTGGTTCTGCTGCTTTAAATGAATAAATCCAATAAAAGCTGAACAGGAAATGTTATCATTACATCGTGTTAAGTAACATTTACTCCTGAACTTTTGCTACACTTTGAAATGATCCTGCTCAGCTGTATAGAATTATTTTGTTTTTTAATATATTTAATCTTTTATTCTGTGTGTGAATCTTCACACATGGACAGGAGAACAGACGGAGGTTTTTATTCTGTTTATTTCATTTCATCTTCAGCAGCTTCCTGCTGTGGACTGATGCTAACCGTAAGAACTACGGAAGCCTAGAAGGTCCTCCAGATTCCAGATTGAAACTACCAGTTTACTGCTGGGAGTTAAACTTCCCGGTCTGGAAAGTTTACGTACCGTCGGCTTTCCAGACCAGGAAACTGGAAACCTTCCTGTGATGCGGCGGATAATCTGGCTGAGATAATCCTGATCTGTCTGGAGTTAAGCTGCCGTAAACACCAAGCTTCGTTCTCCTACTACTCTCCAATTAGGTGTTATCTGCAGTTAAAACTCACATAAACTTTATTTTGTCTGTTTTTTACTCTCTTGCTGTGTTTCCCCAGCAGGGGGCAGCAGAGGTCAGATTACGACTTGCTGTATGACGTCATGATGGGAGGAAGAGGAGAGGTGTAACAGCTCCTTGCTCCCACCAGAGAAACAACGATGCTTTGATGCAACATAAAACTGGTGGAAAATCCTTTCAATGCCACAAATAACAGCAACAGCAAAGATTCCAATCAAAGTCAATCAAATCCGGACCAGTCAAAGTATCATTCAAAGAGGTACCACAAAATTTAGCTGCTCAGTCAAACACTACTCTTAACTAATCTGTATTTTTGGGATGAGGAGCTGCTTCAGCGTCACCACAGCCGGTGATTTTAGAATAACTGCAGAACGAATCGTTTGTCTTGAACCTCCTGTTCCCACAGCAGCCAGCCTCTCCAAACAGGAAGGCAGGATGTTTCAAAGGGCCGTCGTCTTTCTGTGCAATATTTTCACCCAGGAGTTGAATAAACCGAATGTCATCATGGGAAACACAATTTCCTTCTGGACCCTTTTCACTGAAATCCAAAACTCTTAAAGCATCAGAAGTCAATAGGGCATTTCTTCCACCATCACTGTGTACAAATCTTTGGTTACCGTATTTTCCACATTATAAGGCGCACCTTCAATGAATGGCCTATTTTAAAACTTTTTTCATATATAAGGCGCACCGCATTATAAGGCGCATAGAATAGACGCTGCAGTAGAGGCTGGGGTTACGTTATGCATCCATTAGATGGAACTGCGATAAAGGGAATGTCGACAAAATAGTCAGAGAGGTCAGTCAAACTTTATTAATAGATTACAAACCAGCGTTCTGAAACTCCGTTCATTCCCAAAATGAACAGCTGTTGCTTCCTCCACTTCCGCACCATTGATTGTTCATGTTAAATTCTCTCTCTGCTGCTCTATGGGCTCTTTGCACCTCAGCTTAATGATGTACATGGAGCCGAAGCCCCGACAATAAGCTGGAGAAAGGTTTTAACATGTTCGCCTCCTTATACACAGATATGAAGGTGAGTTTTACTTTCTTTAAACTTTGTGGCTAACATTAGCTTTAGCTTATGCCGGACATTTTTCTTGTAAAAATGTGCTATTTAAGTATCTAAACATTTTTCATCCATTCTAACGGACAATGTTTTTACCTTATGTTCAAGTATATTACGTGGTTTATTGTCGTTAGTGTCAGAGACCAAGTAACGGGGATTTTACGGTTCAGGCTTTTTGCTTCTGAAGCACAACGAGTCCATAGCTTAGCATTAGCTCTGGTGTTGAAGTTCTAGTTCAGCTGACTGTTCAGGTTCAGTTGTTGCTTTTAGAAAAATATGGCCGTGTTCCTTAAGGTCTCCATGTTATTTTGCTTTATTAGTTTAGCATGTTTCTTGTGAAGCAGGACGGTGTTTCCAGCAGTTTGTACAGGCGGGTCAGTAGCTCGGCTGTCTGGCTCTGGTCTGCTCTCTGGTTCCCATAAACTCTTTCAGGCTGAATACAGAAGTGATTCCATGGAAATAACACAGGAGGCTCCTTTACCTTCTGCTTTAGGCTGAAGAAGTTGATCCGGAGTGAAGTGAAGGCTGTAAACTTTGCTGTGCTGCGTTAGCTTTAACTGGTAGCGACGGATATTTACAAGCCACCGTCTTCTTAATTCAGGACCGTTTGGAAATCCATGAAAACTTAAAAGCCCATTATATTAGGAAGACAGCAATGTTCATAATATTGTTTTATTTGCGTCTGAAATAAGACTTTGTCTTTTCTAGCTGTCATGGTAACTCAAAGCAAAAAAAGAGAGCCGCATTTGCGCATGCGGTTGTGACGTCAGCGCGGCAGGTGCAAAGAGCCCATTCCCGTGTTCTACTGTGTGACTGATCGCCTTGAGCTTAAACTCTGCGTTGTAAGCGTGTCTCTTAATAGGAGCCATTTTGGGGTCTTTACACAAAACCCAGCTTGCACCGCTGGCTGCATCGGCGGCTGCTTTCCCCCATTTCTTCTTCTACGGGGAAAATAAAGTCAGCGTCTGCTTTCCCGTTTCTTCTTCTACGGGGAAAATAAAGTCGGCGTCTGCTTTCCCCCATTTCTTCTTCTACGGGGAAAATAAAGTCGGCGTCTGCTTTCCCGTTTCTTCTTCTACGGGGAAAATAAAGTCGGCGTCTGCTTTCCCGTTTCTTCTTCTACGGGGAAAATGAAGTCGGCGGCTGCTTACCGTAGTTGCCAGACCTGTTGTGGCTCAATATTGGTCCATATATAAGGCGCACCGGATTATAAGGCTCACTGTCGGCTTTTGAGAAAACTGAAGGTTTTTAGGTGCGCCTTATAGTGCGGAAAATACGGAACTTTGCCGATCTAAATGTGGATTGGCTGCCCTGATAATACTCCAACCAAGAGCAGTCCTCTGAGCAAAAGGTTCATTTTCCCTGCCAACAACAACTTCCGATGAGTAAACCTACATCAGTCTTTCAAAGCAGGCATTTTGCCAGCCAGATGTTCCAGGTGAGGCCACTGTAAAGCTGTTCTTCTACTTGGGATGCAAGATGTATCAACAGGAATGAAGTCACGCGTGTATGCTTCCCACAAACCGTATATAATTATCAGAGAAAAAACTCCAAACCTGCAAGTCAAACACATTTTGACTAGAAACAGGTGAATCAACAGAAACCATGGTACTAAGGTTTAGCTGTACTGGTTTGGTTTCAACAGTCAAGTTTTTCACAAGATCTTCTAAAACAAAGGAGGAGTCACTCTGAGTATCGAGAGGCACATTAGTAAGGATTTCCTTCACAGAGGACAGAAAAACTGGAATAATACTTGATGTGGCAGAAATGTTTCGGGTGAGTGCATGTGATAAAACACTGTGAGAAACCTGAGCTGTTTCTTCTGAGATTGAGCAAAGCTGAGCAACATCCCGACATCTCACTCTGTCCCAGTGTAAACAAGTAGGATGACGTCGTCTACACTCTCCACAAACATGCCGCGTTTTACAGTCTTTCAGTAAATGGCTTTTCCTTAAACATTAAAACAAAGATGGTTCTGATGTATAAATGATCTTTTGTCTTCCACTGATTTAACTGAGCAGGACATTTAGCAACACTGTGTGACATGTCTGTACAAACCAAGCAAGGCAGTTTAGATTTCAGAACATGACCAGTTTCTTGTTTCTTGAACTCCATACTGGTATTAAAAGCCTTAGCTTTCCTGGAAAGATCATTTGAAGAAGTTTTAGACTTTAACAAAAATGGAGAAGCAATAGGATTACATGATATACGTGCTTCCTTTTGTATAAATCTAGAAAAACATTCAAAAGATGGATATTCTCCACACACCTCCAGCACTTCAACAACAACTCTACTCCATTTACGTACAACCCAGTCTGGTCATTTCTTCAACATCTTATGATTTTCTTTACCATCATTTAACTAGAATGGCTGGAGTTAGGCCATTTGGACATATACCTATTCAGGCTAGAGATAGTCCAACTGGCCTGAAGGATTTTATCTAGCAGGTGCTTTTGTTCAGTAAATAGGGCCATTACCTTATCAGTACCCTGGTAATGGCCTCAACGCATCTCACAGTTGCACAATTGTTCCTTAGACTTCGACTTCGACTTCGACTGACTTTGTTGTCATTTTCCTGCACAGGGTGAATACAGAATGAAATTTCGTTGCATACGGCTCAGGATAATGTTTGAGCTTCCAATGTTGTGAGGTTACTCCAGAATAAAAATAAAATACAGTATAAAATGTGAATATAAATCTAAATATAAAATATAAAGTGCAGGACTGACAGTAAAATAGAAGTTATTTAGCTCTGTACATGTGCAAGGTATAAAGTGGAGACCAGATTTTAAGTGCAGTCCAGTTAAGAGTTCAGCAGTCTGATGGCAAGTGGGAAAAAGCTGTTTCGGAACCTGGTGGACCTGCACCGGATGCTGCAGAACCTCTTTCCAGAGGGCAGCAGGGAGAACAGTCCATGGTGGGGGTGTGAGGGGTCACTGACGATGTTTCGGCCTCAGGACACGCATCCTGCATCGATGGTTGACCTGACACTTCGCCCTTTTGCCTGAGCTGGGTGTGGAAGGTTGTTGCCGAAGCAGTTTCTCCTTGTGTGCCTTCTTCTCACTCACATGAGAGTTACCGAACTCTTTTGCAAGCTCAACCAGGAAGTCCACCCGTCTCTCCTGCACCCCAATGCATGCCTGATAAAGCACATGTGCATTCAGTGCTGCCATGTCAATCATGTTTGCCAGGTTTGCTGACCAGCTGTCACATAGTGATGGAACCTTGGTCACCCCCCGCAAGATTATGACTGAAATAAATGCCATTAGTTCTTGTGAACTAAATAGGTGAAGCAGTCACCTATTTATCCTCCACAGCACAAAAGGATGCATGCAAATTTGCATGTGCTAAGTCTCCCAGATCTCTTTTGCTTACACTTTTTGCATGATTTTTTTGAGGTGGATCAACACAATTAATTTGGTTAGTTTATTTCTAAACTGTCATTTTATACCCACTTAGCTTTATTTCAAAGAGAAACATTACTCATTTCTTTTAGAAAAACCTTTGCATATTTTTTGAAACAGATTGTATGTTTTGCAAACTCTATGTACATTTGGCAAAATGACCTGGATAATGCAGCACAACATCATGGATCAGCTGCAAAAGGTCACATCTCTCCAAAAACACTTCATGTATGCTTCAAAACTAAACTGAAGAGCATTACCTACAGGAGATCTGATCTCCTGCAGGTATCATAGATACCCACCCCCAACATGGACTATTCACATTCCTACATTCTGGCCTGACGGTCAACGGCCACATTTACAATTGAAGAAGAATGCTAATTTGAGCCATCAGAGTCGTCAGGGTGGACTCCGGCCTTTTGGCCCTGTTCAGCCATTCTAGGGAGAAATCGAAAACCCAGCCATTCTATTAAGATGGACAGTCCCTTTAACTTGAGGCATAGTCTCTTCACAACTTTTCAAAAAAGTCTGCGAAATCTCTGAGAGACAACAGATCATTTTTTCAATCTTTGGCCATGACATAAATGTATCCCTAAATTCTTTCTGAGTTACAGATGGGTTTCCACATCTCTCCTGTAGAAGTGACCAGGCACCTTCATATGTGTTCAGCGTTTCTGTCAGAGAACCCGTCCTCAGGATTCCCCAGCAGAGATGGACTCTGAATCAATTAAAGCTGCCAATGATGTCTTAAAGTCCACAAATGTCAAAAGGTCACGTGAGAATACGGCAGGTTCAGGAACAGGAAGGCTATGGGGGAATTTTCCTGCCATAATCCGAGAGCACACATTTTCATTTTGAAAGCAAGACTTCATGTATTTTGTTCTCAAAACTTAAAACTCAAAACTTCTCCTTGCGCTCACACTTAGTCTCTGCTTGCTTACAAAACATGGACCTGCCTTTTTGACAGAGTCGCCTAGCAACCTCTCGGCCAATAGAATGAAAGCGTTGTGCTGGGCGCGCTTGTTTCCTTCTAGCTGGTGAGCCTGTGTGGCTACTGTCGCCTCAGCACTGCTGGATATTTTTGGTCATATCAACGGACTATTGACGTGAGATCTCAGGAAATAACGTTTCCCAAGAAAGACGTACATATTACCGTTTTTATTTTGTGAATAGAATATTACTAAACTGTATTTATGTCCACTGGCAAAAAGCCAGCTAACATTAGCTATAGTGCTAACGGTTCAGCCCCGCTATGAAGGCTAACTGAGATTTAGGAAATCTTAAAAAGTTTTAAATGTTTCCTAACATTAATTTAGATTATGTGACACAAGCGACGCTGTTTCTGTGTTATTTAGACTGTTATTAATGTGTAATTCTTTCACTCTGTCTAAAGTAAAATAGCTCCTGTTTTAGTTTTGAAAGTTTCATAAAGACACGATGTGAGGAAGAAGAGAGAAATGTGTTTAAGGAGAGATGGGTTCACTGCTGATGAATCTCTGAAGCTGCAACTCGTCGGCTGGAAACATGAATCAAACCTATGTAGATATTATTTATATAACCATGTGCATTTGAATATGTGTGACAGGACCAGTGTGATCAAAATGGGCAACTTGAATTTAAGACCACTATTGTAATAAAGATAAGATTGCAATAACTCCACTTGAAAAGTCACCTTTCAGGTACACAGACGCTCCAGATGAGGCTCGGTTTTAGCAGAACTCTGAGCCGAGCAGCAACCGCTGCAGCAACCGCCGCAGCAACAGCAACAGCAACAATAGCTGTGGCCCAAACACAGTGGGTTTCACCTTTTTCATCCTCAGGTCTGAGGTAGGAACCTGCTGCATGGCTGCTAGCATCTGAGACGCGGTGTAGTTCTGTTTGTAACGGATAGTAAACTATTCAAAATAAATTGTGTAAATTACTTCAACTTATAGACTATTTAAGGTAAAATTGTAAATTATTCAAAGTGAATTTTCTAAATTATGAATGTTACAGATTGTTTATGAATGTTTGTCTGTTTTGATTGGTTTATGTTTGTTTTGTTTAATGGTATTTGCTCTTTGTAATGTTGGTTTTTTTGTATGTGCCTCCCAGGCTGCCGTAGCCAATGAGGGCAGGCCTAGAACAGCTGGCAGCGTTTTTGGACCAATCAGTGACTTGAACTGTCAAGATGTTTGGTACAAAAAAATCAACGCTCAGTGTTCCCCGGTGAAAACAGCGAGGCACGTTTTGTTTGATTTTAGTTGTATTATAAGTTTAGGTTTTGTATTCTAATGTTTGTGTATGTTTTAGTTTTTATGGCGATGATCCAAGAAATAAACAAAAAACTGAAAATCCCATTTCTTTAGATCAGATCAGCTGGTGATCAGAGCTCAATAATAAATGATTATTGATCACTTACTGACTGGAGATATACCTGATCTGAGAACAACTTCCTGTTTCTCCTCACCAACTTCCTGTTTCTTCTGCTATCGATTTATTCTGAAGCAAATGGACCCAGTTCTGGTTCTGACAAGAAGAGAGTTCTGGTCTCACAAAACAACTGTCCTGGTGGTTCCGTTGGTTCCGCTGGTTCCGTTGGTTCTGCTGGTTCCGGTGGTTCCGATGGTTCCGTTGGTTCTGCTGGTTCCGGTGGTTCCGATGGTTCCGTTGGTTCCGTTGGATCCGCTGGTTCCGTTGGTTCCGCTGGTTCCGATGGTTCCGTTTGTTCCACTGGTTCCGATGGTTCCGTTGGATCCGCTGGTTCCGTTTGTTCCACTGGTTCCGATGGTTCCGTTGGTTCCGCTGGTTCCACTGGTTCCGATGGTTTTGTTGGTTCCGATGGTTCCGTTGGTTCCGCTGGTTCCACTGGTTCCGATGGTTTCGTTGGTTCCGATGGTTCCGTTGGTTCCGCTGGTTCCGTTGATTCCGTTGGTTCCACTTGTTCCGTTGGATCCGCTGGTTCCGTTTGTTCCACTGGTTCCGATGGTTCCGTTGGTTCCGCTGGTTCCACTGGTTCCGATGGTTTTGTTGGTTCCGATGGTTCCGTTGGTTCCGCTGGTTCCACTGGTTCCGATGGTTTCGTTGGTTCCGATGGTTCCGTTGGTTCCGCTGGTTCCGTTGATTCCGTTGGTTCCACTTGTTCCGTTGGATCTGCTGGTTCCGTTAGTTTCGCTGGTTCCGTTTGTTCCGATGGTTCCGTTGGTTCTGATGGTTCCGTTGGTTCCACTTGTTCCGTTGGATCTGCTGGTTCCGTTAGTTTCGCTGGTTCCGTTTGTTCCGATGGTTCCGTTGGTTCTGATGGTTCCGTTGGTTCCGATTGTTCCGTTGGTTCCGTTGGTTCCTCCATCAGATTCCAACGGTTCTGTAATCAGTTCAAACTGTTTGATTTTCCCCAGGATGTTTTTCTGCTTAAATAAAGGAAAAAATTACAAAATGTCTAATAGCTGAAGTTTCCCTTCCAGGCATGACGGTTCCTCCTGCAACAGAACCGGACCAGAACCAGAACCAGCCCTGCAGCCTAGAGGGAAGCTGCATCCACGTCATGATGTGGAGCTGCCACTAGAGGGCAGCGCCACATTGAAGTTCTGCAGGGAAATTAAACGTGCTGCAGAACCGAGCCAGAACCAGTTCTGGTTCTGTCGGCTCCACTCACATTGTGAAGTAAATCCTGTCGAATAAATCAGGATTTAATGGCTGATGATGGGAAAAGGAACCAGTCCAGGGACCAGTTCAGGAACCAGTCCAGGGAAAGTCCTTCTAATGAGACAGAAGGTCCGATAATGAGCCGGGTCGGTTTACAGAAACGATAGGTGGTTCTGAACTGGTGGGTAGAATCTGAACAGAAGAAACACAGATCCGATTCTGTAGAAGTTCAGTAACTCCTGACTGGACCTCAACAGAACCTCAATAGAACCTCAACAGAACCTCAGAAACCACAATGAAAAGGCTTCAGTCAGATCCGGTAGATCTTTCAGTTCCAGGTTCTGATCCGGTTCAGTTCCAGGTTCGGTTCCATAGTTTCTATCTGATTGGGAAGAACTGATGATCCAAACATCTATAAACTCTGAGCAAAGAGTTCTGCTCTGCCTGTACAGAACCAGAACCAGAACCAGAACCAGACTGCACACCAGCAGGAGGCACTGAGGGATGAAAGGGTGATGGAGGAGGGATGAAAGGGTGATGGAGGAGGGATGAAAGGGTGATGGAGGAGGGATGAAAGGGTGATGGAGGAGGGATGAAGTGATGAGTTTCTTTCATTCTGACTGAAAGAACAAACGAGTTAAAGCAGGAAATCCTGAGAGTTCAGCGCTGAGGATTATAAACGGCTTAATATAGCAGCTTAACCTCACACACACACACACACACACACACACACACACGTGCCGGTCATCAGCGTCACATTGCTCCAGAACCAGAACCAGAACCACCAAGTTGACCCCAGAAGCTGACCCCGTTTCCATGCCAACAGGCAGCAGAGCGGTGGTTCAGTTTCGTTTGTCCTGTTATCAGTGGGTTGCCGGTTCGAATCCCTGCTGTGTCTGTCAGAGGCCAGGCATGGTGGAGGAGGTATCATGCTGTGGGAACTTTTCCTGGGTTCCTCTGGCTCTGGAAGGAAGGCGTCCATCTTCTTCTGATGATGACGACGATCTGACAGATCTTCATCATCATCACCAGATCTTCCTCCTCCTCCTCTTCCTCTTCAGTTGCATCAGAGGTTAAACTTTTATTGGCGCTGTCTCTTTAATTCCCCCCCTCCCCCTCCCTCTCTGAGCCTTTGCCTCTAATCTCCGTTCGGGAGCCGAGCGGAGCGGAGCCGGATTACAGACGCTGCTGCGGCCCGATCCGATCGTCCTGCCAGGACATCACAGGACCGCCGGGTCCAGGAGACGCAGAGGATGATGATGGTCCACCAGTGACGAAGAGCAGCAAGATGTACGAGGAGAACGGCAGAGGTAAGTTCTGGAGAGGACGGGTTCTGGAGGAACAGGTTCTGGAGGGACAGGTTCTGGAGAGACTGGTTCTGGAGGGACGGGTTCTGGAAGAGAGGATGGGTTCTGGAAGAGAAGACTGGTTCTGGAGGGACGGGTTCTGGAAGAGAGGATGGGTTCTGGAGGGACAGGTTCTGGAGAGACTGGTTCTGGAGGGACGGGTTCTGGAAGAGAGGATGGGTTCTGGAAGAGAAGACTGGTTCTGGAGGGACGGGTTCTGGAAGAGAGGATGGGTTCTGGAGGGACAGGTTCTGGAGAGACTGGTTCTGCAGGGGACGGGTTCTGGAAGAGAATACAGGTTCTGGAGGGACAGGTTCTGCAGGGGACGGGTTCTGGAGGGACGGGCTGTGGAAGAGAGGACGGGTTCTGGAGGCGACGGGTTCTGGAAGAGAGGACAGGTTCTGGAGGCGACGGGTTCTGGAAGAGAGGACGGGTTCTGGAGGGACGGGTTCTGACTGCTCAGCCTCTTCGGGTTGCAGAAGTCTGGATCAGACCTGAACTCGGTCCAGTTGCCTTCAGCTCTTCCATCAGAACCAACAGTGGATCCATCAGGGCGTCAGAAGCTCAGGTTCTACTGGACCTGCTGGTGGTTCTGATCCTGTGTCTGCTCTCTATCGGACCGCTCTCGTCAAGAGGCGGTTCTTGGTTGGAGCGGCTCCCCCTAGAGCCTCTAGAAGGAGACGACCGTCTTCTTAACGGTCCAATCTGGAGTCCAGGACCATCTTCTCATTCGGGCTAAGGAGAACCGGTTCAGAACTTGGTTCTGGTTCTAAAGGCTTTGAGTGTTTAGCTCTGGTTCCTCCTAGCATCCTGACGTTTCCTGCTGAGGACCAGGTGGTTCTGGAGGGAGAACTTCCTGGGTCAGACTTGGTTCTGGTTTGGCCTCCTGGAAAAGAACCTCCAGTGGAACCAGACCCGTTAGTACCTGAGCTTCAGAGGATGAAGATGAGCAGAAGGTGCAGCAGCGATGAAGCAGTTCAGTCAGAACCTCAGAGCAGGGTGTAGTACCGGGGTATTGGCCCGGTACTACACCAATACCGGGCCACCACACATGGACCCGTTTGGTCCCGCTCTCTGGATGAAGATGCTCTTCACTCCTCATCTGATGTTGCCATGGAAACAGGTGGGAGCACGTGTGACCGGATCAGCGCCGCAGTAGCAGAGTTAATCCTTCCGTTGTTCTGAGTTAATCGAACCGGGCCTAAAACCCGGTGGACTGCAGAGATTCTGGAGGAGCTTTTGGAAAGATCAGAATCTTTCATCAGGTTGAGGTTCTGGGTATTCAGGTATGTTCAGAGGCTCTGCTGCAGGGTTCTGGTTCTGGTATTGCTGCAGGCCCGGTTATGTTCACTCTGATGTCACCATTTGGGTCATTAATCAGAAACTCCTCAAGCAGCAACTTCTGAGCCTCCGTCACTAAAACATCCTCCAACCGACTTGGAGAATCGGTCGGTTCTGCTGTGGGAACGTCTGGCAGCTCAACAACGGAGGGGGCGGTCCACCGCCAGACTGAAGGTTCCACCGCCAGACTGAAGGTTCCACCGCCAGACTGAAGGTTCTCAGCAGATTCAAGCCTTAAGCTTGAGTTCCTCAGAACTCAGACCTTCAGGGATCCAGCAGGTCCAGATCTTATCCGGTTCTGGTTCTGATGCAGTCTGACAGGACAGAGCGTTTACTTCATGGACAATCTGTTCCTGTTTTCCAGGCTGGCAGTGAACATATCACGTCCATGTTTCTCCACCTGCCTCAGAACAACAGCTGGACGGCAGCAAAGCATTGTGGGAAATTCTGGGAGTGACTCCAGATAGGGTTGAACCTCTTCCAGAGCGATGCTTCACACAGCCTCCGGGGGGCGCCGTGACGGTCCCCATAGGGATAGAACCACAGCCTGAACGTGTGTGTCCTCAGGATTTAACACAGAAATCACGTCCTAGATCCGCCGTGGACACACAGATCTAGGTCACAGCTGTTCCACACACACACACACACACACACATACACACACCTCCTCCCCCTCCCTTGCCGCCTCTTCCTCACCTCCTCTTCTTCCTCCTGCTACCCTCCTGTCTGACCTTGCAGGAGGACAAAGAGGACAGAAGATCTTCTTCGTTCTGCTGTCGGGTCAGAACCAGCAGAACCGACATTCCGCCTCCAGAACCCTAAATGTTCTATGGATCCAGGTCCAGATGCAGGATTCACCTGAAGCTTATCTGGACCAGATCCATGGAGCCTTTGGGTTTCAGAGCCGCTGCTGTCGCTCAGGAACCAGACATCCAGAACCATAGAACCAAACTGGATCAAGAACCAGCTAAGATTCTGGTTCTGAGCCCGGTTCCTGCTGCTGAAACACATCAGAGTCTAGATGGAGAAAAACTCCCAGTCTGAACCCAAACTGGGAACCATTTAGACGTTTAGAAACACCTTCAACCCAAATCGGATTAATCGATTAATCTGGTGGTTAACCAGAGAAACGCTGCAACATTCAGGTTCATCAGCTGCTGGTTCCACTCTGTGTCTGCAGGGAGCGCTCGCAACGGCTACGCCACGACGGAGGATGGAGAGGAGGGGGGCGGAGAGGAGGAGGCGGATGGAGGGGGAGGAAGTGGAGGAGGAAGAGACGAGGAAGAGGAAGCAGAGTGGGACGAGGAGCTGGACGGAGGAGATGAAGGTGGAGTGAGGATGACGAGAACCGACACGCTTCACTCCACCACGAGCTCCACTGGAACGCAGAGAAGAAGAGGACAACACGCCAAGAAACAGGTGAGAACACGCTAACATCAATCTAGAACAGTGGTTCCCAAAGACTTTCTGGACCCGTATGGATTACAATAAAAGGAAAAGGAATCAACTGGTGACATGGTTCAACCAGACAGAAACCTAAACACACATTTAGTTTTCAGATTCCACTGAACTTTATTTCACCCTTCAGGTTGCAACAAAACAAACTACAAACCATCTTTACAGTCAAACACTTTTGTGTAACTGTTTGTTTTTTTCATCCATATTGCTTCCCGCACCCCTTGCAGTGGCACTGCGCCCCCCCTAGAGGGCGCGCCCCACACTTTGGGAACCACCGGTTTAGAACATGCTAACATCAAGAGAAAACATGCCTTCATTTGGAGAAACGATCAAATCTTTCAGCATTATTTCAGTCATTTTCCTGACCAGAACCCCATCCTGTGTTCTGCTGACATTAAGTGGTTCTGGTTCTTCTGACCCGATGATGATGGGATGAAATGAGAACCAAAGATCTGGTGGTCACACTGAAGTCAGCTGTATTTTTATGAACATATGAAACATGTCAACGTTCTGCGTCCCCAGACCTCAGAGGCCATGACAATCGGTTCTTCTACAACATCTGAAGAACCGATCCGTTTTGTTCTGAAAAACCTTCTCATTAGGAGGATGTGCTGGCTCTTCGCTCTGAGCCAGACACATTACCATAGAAACTGATGATGTAAGTGATGATGTCACCTTCCTCCTCAGGTGCAGGGCAGCAACCAGGTCCAGCGGGCCCCCAGAGCGTTGTTCTGTCTGAAGCTCAACAACCCGATCCGACGTGCCGCACTTCACATCGTCGAGTGGAAGTATCCTTCAGCCAATCAGCTACCAGGACATTTCAGGATATTATAAATAACGTGTAACCATGGTTACACCATCCATCCATCCATCCATTTTCTGTTCCCCCTTGTCCCTAACGGGGTCGGGAGGGTTGCTGGTGTCTATCTGCAGCTACGTTCCGGGCGAGAGGCGGGTCACCCTGGACAGGTCGCCAGTCTGTCGCAGGGCATGTGTAACCATGGTTACACATGTTTTATAATTCCAGTTTGGACCTGACATCATTCTGCTTCTGTTAGCATCAGAACCCTCTGGTGTCATCACATGCAAATGGTTCTGGTTCTACAGAAAGATGTTTTCACCCAATTTTCATGCAAATTCTGAGTAAACTTTGAAAATATTGCAAAAAGAGAAAATTGTTTCCATCTCCTGGTCTGGAATGATTTAACTGGGCTAGCATGATTTGGTCAGATGTTGACGTAAACACAGCTGTAAGAAACAGTAAAAAGTTTGCAAGTCAGAATTTATTTAGCAAATGTGATTCCATCTCCCATTAATGAACTTTTCCAGAAAACCCCAAATCCACTTCAAGCGAGCGCAAAAACTTTGAGTTTTGCCGTTTCCATTGACCATTTTTAATGCAATACTTCAAAATGCAAATAAAAACACACTGATGGAAACACAGATATTGTTTTCTGTGGGAGATCTGACCCAGTCATCAGAACCTCCAGGTCCAGTGTCTCCAGAACCATGCTGAGCTGAAATCTACTGGAAGGGAAAGAGAGTGGGCGTGTCTCTGCTCTCTGATTGGACAGAAACCAGGAAGTCTTCCAGCAGCAGGAGACAGAAACAGGTTCTGGTGCCATTAAACCAGGGACCAGGCAGTTCCTCTATTAGTTTCAGAACTTCCTGAACTCGTTTCTCAGACCGTTCGATATCTTTATCCTGTTAGCCATCTTTGCTAACTGCGTAGCTCTGGGAGTTTCCAAACCGTTTCCTGAAGATGACTCCAACTCCACCAACCACGACCTGGTGAGAGAAGGCCTGACCTCCAGAATAAGAGCCTGGGGCTGTGGAGGCAGCGGTGCAGGATAAATGCTGGAGCAGTGGATGATTGACAGATCTGTGATCGGCTCTGAGGACTTTCTGTTCTGCTGCTCCAGCTCTCTCTGCTCTCAGCATCCTCCTCCGTCTCCAGACCGAGCCTGTTGTTCACGCAGTCACTTCCTGTTGGAGTGATGGCTGCGCCTCGCTCTCAGCTGAAATCAGGAGATGTTGTTCATTGGTCTTCCACCCAACGGACTTAAACATGGACTGAGATCATCCAGTCCATGTTCTCCTGCCACCAGAACCGATCATGTGTCCCGCTGTCCGGTTCTGACGGACCTTGTTCTGTGTTTCAGGAACAAGTGGAGTACGTCTTCCTCATAATCTTCACCATAGAAACTTTCCTGAAGATCCTGGCCTACGGTCTGGTGATGCACCCAAGCTCCTACATCCGCAACGGCTGGAACCTGCTGGACTTCGTCATCGTCATTGTTGGGTAGGAACACAGGAGCCTTGGAGGTCTGTGTAGGCCTTTCAATCCTTCTGTGGGCGAGTCCCAGGTTCTGACCCGCTTTATTTAAGTAGTTTATATATCTGAAGTGAAGTGATTCATAGTTTTCAATGATTTTATGAATAAAATCCATCCATCAGCAGCCTGGAGACCCAGACTTTCCTCTCTCCAGCCACTGGGACCAGATCCTCCCAAAGCGTTGGTTCCCAGGCCAGCTGAGGATCGTTGTTCCTTCCTACTGTTAGCTTCTGCTAGTTTTTTTTAGGTGTAGCGGTTTAGCGTTAGCAGAGCTAAGAGATTCTTGTTTAGTGACTTGATAATTATTGGGCCAAACTTTTTCATCAGCTCTACCTCCTACCGCTAAAAGCTACTGTCCATTTTCGTGCAAACGTTATTTCCATTTTGAACAATGGCCGCCCAGGTTGTAACAGAGATTCCATGTCCAGAAGATAAGATAAGATAAGATAAGATAAGATAAATCTTTATTGTCATTGTCACAAGAACAACGAAATTCAAAAGGTGCCATCAGTCGGTGCACATGCCCAAAAACAAAAAATAACTGTCTCACAATTCACACACAATGTAAGAATCAACAAACTGGCAGAAAAAAAACCACTAAATAAGAACAGCCATACAGACCTGAAAGATGATGTCATCCATCATCCATCCATCCATCATCCATCCATCATCCCATCCATCCATCCATCATCCATCCATCCATCCATCATCCATCCATCCATCCATCCATCCATCATCCATCCATCCATCCATCATCCATCCATCCATCCATCCATCCATCATCCATCCATCCATCCATCATCCCATCCATCCATCCATCATCCATCCATCATCGATCCATCCATCATCCATCCATCCATCATCCATCCATCCATCATCCATCCATCATCCATCCATCATCCATCCACCCATCCATCCATCCATCCATCATCCATCCATCCATCATCCATCCATCATCCCATCCATCCATCCATCATCCATCCATCCATCATCCATCCATCCATCATCCATCCATCATCCATCCATCATCCATCCACCCATCCATCCATCCATCCATCCATCCTAACTGAGCTGAAGTGTTTCAGTCTGGAGACACTGAAGTGATGGAGCGGTTGGCTCTGATTCCTGCAGACCTGAAGCTTCATCCTCTGTCCTCACTGCAGGACAGGAGACATGACTGGATGTCCTCAGAGCAGTGATGATGCTGGTGATGATAAAGCCTGTTGTCATGGTAACTCTGCCTGGGGATGCTTTGGTCCACTTCACTGCATCAGAGACAGCAATGGACCCTCTGGAGTTTCCTGCTTCTCTGCAGGATCGGAAGTAAACTGCTGCGCCTGGATGAGGATAAGGTCTCAGTGGATGCCTGATCTGTGGTGGAGAGCTAAAAGGATTTACTGTTTCATCGATGGTCCAGGCCTCATCTATGGTCCTACCAGGACTGAAAGAACCAGAACCAGAACTCAAGCACCTGAAAGGAATCTCCTCTGTGGGTTTAGAGTAGAGCTGCTGCTGCTGCTCTACAGGGTTCCAGCTTCATCTGGACGCCTCCAGCTGGAGGTTTTCCTGGTCCTTCCCAATGGGTGAGGATCCAAAACTCCATGGTGGGACTGGTTATCCTTGTTATCCAGGAAAACGTTGGGATCCTGCAGGGTGAGCCAGAGAGAGAACGTCTGGGTTTCCCTCCTGGACCTATGACTTCCATCACCTTTCTACGCAATTACACTCGACTCTCATCTCATTTAGCAATTAAAGAGGAATGATTAAAGCATTTTATTCCTGGCAAAGATGTAGTCACCTTACTCCCCACAGGGTTAGCATGACATATGTCATGGCTAGATATTAGCAATTGAGTTAAATCAGAGTCAATCTCATTGAACTTCAACAGAGTTTACACCTCCAGAAAACAAACATTTCTCAATTTCTGTTCAGAGGGTCTGGACGGAGCAAAGTGTAGAGAATTCTTGCGTTGTGTGTGAATTGTGAGACAGTTATTTTTTGTTTTTGGGCATGTGCACCGACTGATGGCACCCTTTGAATTTCGTTGTCCTTGTGACAATGACAATAAAGATTTATCTTATGTTATCTAATCTTATCTGAAAGGGGCTGGTTTTTACCAAGTCAGCAGTCGATGGAGGCTCACATGGGTGGGTAGTTTCAGTTTACTCAGTCCTCTGGGATCAGACATGCATCAGAAACCAACGTATTAACTGGATGCAAACCTGAACAGTGAGACATTTGAAGGAAACTTCTGGGGATGCTGACTCCTCCTTCCTAGAAGCCACACCTTCAGAAGTACAACACGTAACTGATGTTTCACTTTTCTTTTTCTGTGCAGGTTATTCAGCGTTGTCCTGGAGACGATGACTCATAAGTCAAGTGGCGAGCAGGCAACCACTCACCACATGCCAGGGAAGCCGGGAGGTCTGGACGTCAAAGCTCTGAGAGCCTTCAGGGTGCTGCGACCCCTCAGGCTGGTCTCTGGAGTCCCCAGTGAGTTTCCTGGACAGTGACCTGACTGGACAATGTGTGTCCAACAATGTCTTCAGTTCTGTGTGTTCTTCAGGTCTGCAGATCGTCCTGAACTCCATCATGAAGGCAATGGTTCCTCTGCTACACATCGCTCTATTGGTTCTCTTCGTCATCATCATCTACGCCATCATTGGCTTGGAACTTTTCATCGGACGAATGCACAGGACCTGCTATTACATCAGGACAGGTGCTGTACACAAATGGACTGGTCACACCTGTAATCACTCACACCCCACAAGGTCCAGAGAGAATCATGAAGATAGTTTCACTCGGTTTGTCTGGGTGATTTTTCCTAAATGTTCAGCTGCTGACAGGATACAGAACAAGACCTTATCTGCAGTTAAAGAAGGGTTTATTTTATTTTCAATGAACAAGCATTCAATCATCAAACACTGACATTTACCGATTTACTGCCATGGAAAATGTTTCTTTATAGTGTTGTCTCGCCAAGGCTGTTACCTCTTTAGGGCGTTGTTTTTTTTGGGTATTGCCTCATCATCTTCTTGTCTCCTCAGTGAGTTTCTTCTACTGATTGTCCTTGTCTCCAGATAACTATGTGGAGGATGAGCCGGTGCCGTGTGCGTTCGCCGGACATGGCCGCCAGTGCACTGTGAACGGCTCTGAGTGTCGGGGCCGGTGGGACGGTCCCAATGGTGGAATCACCAACTTTGATAACTTCTTCTTTGCCATGTTGACGGTGTTTCAGTGCATCACCATGGAGGGATGGACCGATGTGCTGTACTGGGTGAGGACTCACCTCCAGTTGTCCTTCCATACTCAGAGTCGTGTCCACGTCTCCTCATCCTTCTCCTGGTCTCTCTCTGCAGATGAACGACGCCATTGGCTTTGAGCTGCCCTGGGTATATTTCGTCAGTCTAGTGATTTTTGGATCCTTCTTTGTTCTCAATCTGGTTTTGGGAGTCCTCAGCGGGTCAGTTGAACTCCCAGAAGGTTCTGATGGTAGGACCGGACCAGAACTCACCCCTAAATGAATGCCGTTTGAATGTTTCAGGGAGTTCAGTAAGGAAAGGGAGAAGGCCAAAGCCCGGGGAGACTTCCAGAAGCTCCGGGAGAAGCAGCAGATGGAGGAGGATCTGTGTGGATACATGGACTGGATCACTCAGGCGGAGGACATGGATGAACTGGACGAGGACGGAAACCCACGTAAGTCAGACTCTGTAGTGAGTCGGTGTTTTCATCCTTCAGTCCAGCAGTTTGATGTTGAGAGACAGAAATAATCCAGACTCAGCCCAGCACTCCGTACTGACTCAGATTAAGGATTTTCTCTGGATCAAAGGAGAGAGCTGCAGAATCAGGTCATGTGACATGGCTTACCATTGGTCACATGACTGAGCTGAGCATCAGCTGGGTCACAAAGAGATCCAGATCAATCAGAACATCAAGAACACAGCTGAACAGGTCAGATGTACGTTCTGGAGTCTGGTTTCAATATGATGTCCACACAGGGCAACCTTACTGCCGTTCTCAGATCCACTTTGACCTCAGTAGATTATTTATGGATCTCTCCAGAGAGGAGAATGGTGTACGACGGGTCAGACTGGACAGTCAAGAAGCACAAACACTGAAGGTCTCTTTCAAGGTCCACATCCAAAACTGCTGCTTTCTGAGAGGATCAGACTCTGAGGGCTTGTTGGTCTCCTCAACCTTCAGGACACAGGTTCTTATCATGGTTCTGATGAGCAACATGCTCATGCCTAAAACATCTAGACTTCTGCACATCTTCTCTCTGGAACCTTCAGAAACATGTAGCTCTCATTAATGGATGGCGAGAAGGTTCTGGTTGGATCATTCTCCATCCATCTGTCCACCATCTTCCATGAGGGTAACAGGTCCAGGATGGATCTCTTCTCCTGACCTGTAAGGCAGAGCCCGGCTTCCCTGTGGATCAGGAGTCTTCAAGTGCAGTCTTTGACGGCTGGTGTCCTGTACCTGTTAGATCTGTCTGGTCCAACACACCTGACCCAAATGCCTGAATCACCTCCTTAGTATTTGGTCCAGTTCTCCAGAGTCCCCCTAACAACGTCATTATTTGACTTGTGTGTTGAAGCAGAGATGTATCTAAAAGTTGCAGGATTCTGGCCCTAGAGGCCTGGAGTCAAGGGTGCCTGCTGTAGAGGGAACTTATTTCAGCTGCTTGTCATTCCTTCTGGATCATAAATGGAAAGCTTTGCTTCCAGGCTCAACTCCTTCTTCACCATCAAACACCAACACCTTCATGACTGCTGATGGAGCTGTTATGCATCCTCTGCTCCATCCTCCAGAGGTTCCCCATCATCTCCACGATCACGCCATCACATCCTGCCAAAGATCAGGAGGAGCAGAACCTGGAGGAGTAGAACCTGAGAATAAGTGAACTGGTCCAGCTTCTGCAGGGTGGTCTGTAATGACTCTGTCTCTTCCTGTGTGTCTCAGGGCCGTCCCTGGGGGATCTGTCCGATAAAAAGAGGAAGTTTGGCTGGTTCAGTCATTCCAATGACACTCATGGTGAGTCAGTTTCAGATCAAATGGTCCAGAATGTCTCTGACAAGACAATGATCCACAGTAGATGGTGGACACAAAGAGACAGACACACTGATGGAGAACAATAATGCTAATGTCAAAACCTTAATGCTTTCCGTCTCTCTCTGTCTTCCTGTCTGTCTCTGTCTGTTAGCGAGTCTTCCAGCGAGTGAGACAGCTTCAGAGAACACCGAGAACATCGATGAAGAACACACCAACTGCTGCCAAGCCTGCTGGTAACCTTCTTCCATTTTCTCTGGGATTTTTAGAGTTTAATTAAGACTTTGCTATCATTAGTATCTGCTAACTACAATGTTGGTATAGCATCTAGCGTTAGCTTCCATTAAAGGCCATATTTTCCATAGCGCTTTAGCATTTGTGGAACTAATGTTTATAATTAGTGAATTAGAGTTAGCAGATCTGAAACAGCTTTTTCCCACTTGCCATCAGACTGCTGAACTCTTAACTGGACTGCACTCAAAAGCTGGTCTCCACTTCATACCTTGCACATGTACAGAGCTAAATAACTTCTATTTTACTGTCAGTCCTGCACTTTATATTTTATATTTAGATTTATATTCCGGAGTAACCTCATAACATTGGAACCTCAAAACATTGTTCTGACCCGTATGCAACGAAATTTCGTTCTGTATACACCCTGTGCAGGAAAATGACAATAAAGTCAGTCTAAGTCTAAGTCTAAGCTAGATAGTTAGCAGTAGCCACCACTGACCAGAAGCTTATAAAGACATGACATCATCATCTGGATGATGATGATGTCATGTGGCTTTCTTCAACCGCTGATGACCTCATCATCCAGCGCCACCTTCAGGCAGTAGATTGACCTCAGTCTGTTGTGTTCCAGTGCTTCTGTGATGAAGATCAGCTGCTGGTGAGTTTCTGTAGAAGAAAGTCCTATTTTCAGACATTCCAGTTGCTGAAGGGTTCTTTCTGTCTCAGCCAGACGTTGCGTCGCTGGAACCGAGTCTGTCGCAGGAACTGCCGCACCGCTGTCAAATCGGTGACGTTCTATTGGCTGGTTCTCCTGCTGGTCTTTCTGAACACCTCACTCAGCGCCTCCGAACATTACAACCAGCCCGACTGGCTGACTCAAGTCCAGGGTAAGCGCCAGCTTCAGCGCTGCCACCCGGTGGCCTCTCTTTGACAAATGCTGGGCAGTCTTGGTGAGGTCCTTTTTCCTCTGCAGATATCGCCAACAAGGTGCTGCTGTCTCTCTTCACGGTGGAGATGCTGCTGAAGATGTACAGCTTGGGTCTGGCACATTACTTTGTGGCCTTCTTCAACCGCTTTGACTGCTTCGTGGTGTGTGGTGGGATCATCGAGACCATTCTGGTGGAGCTGGAGATCATGCCTCCACTGGGGATCGCTGTGCTGCGCTGCGTCCGCCTGCTGCGCATCTTCAAGGTCACACGGTGAGAGGTCACACCTGGGCCTCCAAGTGGGCCCCAAACTCCTGGTCTCTGATGGTGTCCATGTGTCTCCTCAGCCATTGGACGGCTCTGTCCAACCTGGTGGCCTCCCTGCTGAACTCCATGAAGTCCATTGCCTCCCTGCTGCTGCTCCTCTTCCTCTTTCTCATCATTTTCGCTCTGCTCGGCATGCAGCTGTTCGGAGGAAAGTTTAACTTCGATGAGACACAGACCAAGCGGAGCACTTTTGATGCCTTCCCGCAGGCGCTGCTCACCTGCTTCCAGGTATCACGGCAACAACAGGTGATGTCACCCGCTGAGAGGGCGTGTCCCTGATGATTACTGTGTGTCAGATCCTGACAGGTGAGGACTGGAATGTGGTCATGTACGATGGCATCATGGCGTACGGCGGCCCGGTGTTCCCAGGCATGATCGTCTGCATTTATTTTGTCATCCTCTTCATCTGTGGCAACTGTATCCATGGCAACGAACCAATACATGGTCAATCAAACGCTTTATTATTGGAGAGCTCTGCTCATCTGACTCCATCCATCCATCAGAACTCCCCAAACATCTTCTCCTTACCGACCATCAGACATCCTGCTGAACGTCTTCTTGGCCATTGCTGTCGACAATCTGGCTGGAGGCGATGGGGATGACAAGAAGAAAGAGTGAGTGATGGAGAAGCAGATGGGAAACCTGGATTTTATTTCGCCTGATGGTTTCCTGTTTTCTCTTCTGCAGAAAGAAGACTGAGGGTGAGGGAGAGGAGGAGGCCGAAGGAGAAGTGAAGGTAAGCAGATCTCCAGGGTTACCAGGTCTCTGACGTGTCCTCGGTTTATTCTAACGTTTGTTTGTCTCTTCAGGTGGACATCGATGAAGATACAGAGTATGAGGAGGAAGAGGAGCTTCCTGAAGGAGAAGACGGTCTGTTCTCACAGTAACGTTCTGACTAATTGATCCGTTGACCATCGAACCAACCAGGAACCAGAACTGCTCTCTGCAGCCATGTTAGGACAACATCTGACTCTCCAGAGCAGAATCTCTGCTTCAGTCTTCGGTCCAGTCGATTTTTCCAAATTAAAACCCAAAACTGTTTTAGTAAAAGACAGTGAGGATCTGTTAAATGAACCGGAACCAGAATCCCCTGGTCCTGCATGTTCTCTGGAGGCACGATTGGTTTGTTCAAATGGACAAATATTTCATAACAGTCCAGAAATTGACTCTGGGAACTGGTGAGTGGTTCCAGGGACAAGGACTTCTGGAGGTTCAGGGTTAGATGTTGGGTCACCAAACAGACGTTGAACCATCGGTCCAGCCCAGTTCTAAAAGCAGACCAGAACCCCCAGAGTCCAGGCCCATTATCATCTTGGTCAGACAGACCTTGTAGCTCCAGGTCAGTAGGATGAGCTCTTCATCCAAACAGATGTTTCCTCTCTCTTCTCCTCAGACGGAGGCGTCCAGCTGAAGATGGCTGACCTTGCTCCTCCTAAAGAGAAAGTTCTTCCCATCCCAGAGGGCAGCGCCTTCTTCTGTCTCAGCAAAACAAACCCGTGAGTGTGTGAGCACCTCAGCATTCACAGACCTTCACACACGCTAAAAAATATTTCAGCCACCTTCATTGTGTCAACTAACTTCTATTCTCAAAGCCTAAGGAATGCTGCAATTTTTAGATTTTTAACTCAACAACTTAAATGTATGAGTTTCTGAAAGATAAAGTTGCAGTAAATAAGCAAGTAAACCTTAATTTACTCTTAGAGTTGAGTGAACTAAGGTTTTTCCACCTCATAGACCCGGTTCTGTTAGAACCAGAACGCCATCATCTGCTCCACCTCCAGCTGCTGTGGTTCTGACCCAAACCAACCTGTTCCCCTCCTGGCCTGTGGGGGCGCTGCACCAAGAACCACTGAAGGAAACGACACAAAAACCTCTGAAGACACTGAGAGCAACTTCCTTCTTCACCAGATGGAAACAAGATGGAGGATTTTAGTGTTGGAGGATTTCTCTTTAGTCTTTGGCTGAAGACCAGGGGCCATTTCTGCTGCTAGCGCTAGGCTAACATGTTAGCTTTGGTTGGATTTACCCAGAATGCATTGCACTGTAGTCCACTTCCTGCTTTTGGAGCGGTCTCTGGTCTGCTAGGCGTTCACATTCAAACCAAAGCCAGACCGAGGTCTGGACGACCAGAGGTCACTTTTTTGGTGCATCAGAGTTTGACCTTAGATTGAAGTGACTGATTGGGCCTGGTGGGTCACAGATCCACCCAGTTCAGAGACCCAAATCCCACCTTCCAGGGTCAGGGAATCATGATCTCAGAGTCCATGAAGTTCCTTAAAAAAAGAAAAACCAACTGACTCATTAAGCACCATCAGTGTTGTGGTTCTGTGGGTCGGTTCTTCCAGAACCCCCAGAAAGTTCTACTTGTGCTGAAACTTTCATTTTTGTTTATGTGGATCTGATCCGTACAGACGCCAGAATCCAGAGACCAGCTGGTTCTGGTTCCACATGAAGACCTGACTCTTCTGTCTCTGTCTTTCTGTTCGCAGGATCCGTGTCGCCTGCCACACGCTCATCCATCACCACATCTTCACCAACCTCATCCTCGTCTTCATCATCCTCAGCAGCTGCTCATTGGCTGCTGAGGATCCAATCAGAGCGCACTCCTTCAGGAACAACGTGAGTCCCACAGCCTCCTCACTAACACCCAACTCTGTGATGTCACAGGTGATGTCATCAGAACGCCTCTGGGTTGGCATCGGGAGGGGCGGGGCTTCAGAAGGTTTCAGGGTAGGTCCGGGTCAGTGATTAACCGGGTCAACGAGGCAGAAATAAGAGAAAAGAGAGAAAAATTACCTTACACACACACACACACACACACACACAGTCTCTGCTTCTAACTCTGCTTGTCTCTGAACTCAGACTTCTTGAGGTTCTGTTTCTGATTTGTGAGCCATTTTACTGGAACCAAATTTCCCTCCAGTAAATCTGATCTGTTCCACTGTGTGGAAATAAATCTGATAGTTTTCAAACCATCTGCAGTTTGAACGTCGCACTTTATCCAACCTTTACGTCAAAAAAAGGGAGAATCCAGACGGTGAATCTAAACATCGTCTGAAAATGACAGTAATGAAGTGACGAAAGGCGGTCTGAGTCAGTGAACGCATCACACCTAACCTCATCATTCCTGGTCCGACTCCAAACAGAACCGGGTCAGAAGCTGCAGTCAGTGCTCCACTAAAAGCCGTTGCTGTTAGCGTTCTTCCTTTGTCTGCTGACCATCTGGTAACCGGGGCATCGCTCTCAGCAACTTTACAATCCATCCAGACGGCGGCCATCTTTGCTAAAATGGGGTCATAAACCGTTCACACAGAAATCTGTCGGGTTTAATTAGTAGCAGAAGCAAACCAAGACCACCTGAGTGAACACAGATTTCAAAAATACCCAAAACATGCTGAAGAAATAATTATTTAATAAGAATCCCAGGACAGAACCCTGAGGTACACCATGAGGACTGATGTTCCACACTGCTGGTCCACACCTGAGGCCTCAGCTCACCTGCAGCAGATTTGAACAGGAATGTGACCATGACTGTACTTCCTGTCTGAGTCTGAACTTCCTGTGTGTCTGTAGATTCTGGGTTACGCTGACTACGCCTTCACCTCCATCTTCACCGTGGAGATTCTGCTGAAGGTAAACATCCGTCGGCAGGAAGTCTTGGCCCAGAGCTTCCCCTGTGACTTCCTGTCTGTTTCTCTCAGATGACGGTCCATGGCGCGTTCCTCCACCAGGGATCCTTCTGCAGGAACTGGTTCAACCTGCTGGACCTCCTGGTCGTCAGCGTCTCACTCGTCTCCTTCTTCCTGCAGTCAGTATTTAAACCTTAACTTCCTCTAACCAAGGGCACATGTAGCAAGACTCTGGCTTGATCTCCTCCAGAAACATCTTTCTAGATGCTTTCGTGCCTCCAGGGAAACGTACCTCGCCGCTCAGCTCTTTACCTTCCACTGCAGAGGAGACCTCCGTCTCCATGGACTCCTGCTGTGAACGTCGGCCATGCTGACCACCATCGCCTGTTGATACTCTGGTCCAGAGTCATCCTGCATGTTTTAGTTCTCTCCCTGGGTTAGACTTACCAACAATCCCATTGGCTGAACTTTGCTGCCTTCTAGTGGTCAGAGTTATGCCCAAGTTAGCTTTAGAAAATCGTCTTTCTTTAGAATCACTTTCAAGCAGAAGCATGTCATTTTTACAGAAGTGTAAATAAATTCAGACAGTAAGAAAGCACCGGCTCTCCAAGATCTTCTCCTGTCTGGTCCCATCAGAAGTTTTCTGGTTCCTCTGTGTGTCTGCAGCTCCAGCGCCATCTCTGTGGTGAAGATCCTTCGAGTCCTCCGGGTGCTGCGACCTCTCAGAGCCATCAACAGGGCCAAAGGACTGAAGGTAACGGTCCTCTGATGGTGAGGATGTGAGGGTTGGGGCTGGGTCGGGTCTCAGAGGAGGTTCTGGCCTGGTTCTGGTCGTCCAGGTGTCAAGTCTCTCTGCTGTGTGTGTTGCAGCATGTGGTCCAGTGTGTGTTTGTGGCCATCCGGACCATCGGGAACATCATGATCGTCACCACGCTGCTGCAGTTCATGTTCGCCTGCATCGGCGTCCAGCTCTTCAAGGTTCCTCTCCGCCGTTCACCCGGCCCGGGCCTGGCGCTGCCACCGCCTCACTCTGCTTCTGCTTTCAGGGGAAGTTCTACCGCTGCACCGACGAGGCCAAGAGCACTCCGGAACAGTGCAAGTGAGTCAGAGAGGCGGTTCTGGTCCTGTTCTGGTCCGGCTCTGGTTCCGCTCAGGCTGAACCAGGTGTGTGTCTGCAGAGGAACCTTCGTCGTCTACAAGGACGGAGACGTGAGCCACCCCATGGTCAGGGAGCGCATCTGGCTGAACAGTGACTTCAACTTCGACAACGTCCTGATGGGGATGATGGCGCTCTTCACCGTGTCCACCTTCGAGGGCTGGCCCGCGTCAGTATCCCACCTTCATCAGCTCATCTCCCTCAGCTGGGTCTGAGCGTTTGTCTCTTGGTTCTCCAGACTCCTCTACAAAGCCATCGACGCCAACGGAGAGAACTCGGGTCCGATCTACAACTACAGGGTGGAGATCTCCATCTTCTTCATCGTCTACATCATCATCATCGCCTTCTTCATGATGAACATCTTCGTGGGTTTTGTCATCATCACCTTCAGAGAGCAAGGAGAGCAGGAGTACAAGAACTGTGAGCTGGACAAGAACCAGGTAAGACCCAGTCCTATTGGACCAGAACCTCAGCAAAAGTCCAAATCGGTCTGAGGACAAAATGTCTACATGAGACGTTGTCCATCCAAACCTCCAGAAAAATATTCACTCTGGCTGATGGAGGACATTAGGCTACGAAGAGCTCCAAGAGTCCAACAAAACCGGGTCGTCTTTGTCCCGGTTCTGGTTTCTAAGTCCTAAACCCAGCAGCAGTACCCTCCTCTTCCTCAGTCAGGCCTCAGGAATTCTCCCTGATGTTCCTCCACTTTTCTTTGATAGTTTCTAAACCCAGGGAAAAAAAATCACATTTTAGCAAAAGATCATCATCAAGCATCGCGATCTGCTGGGTCAGCGAAACCCGAAGGTTCCCAAACCTGGGCGGTCAGTGGACGTCTGTCTCCAGTCTGTGGGTTTATCTCCGCATAGCGAAAGTTTTGTTTCTGCTTCAGATCAGGACTGAAACTACAGAATGAGTCTCCTGATTGTTGCTGGAGTCTGAATCGCTGGGACTGTCCACCATGTTGGACAGAGCTCCTCCCACAGCTGGTCCCGGTTCTGTATGATTGGCTTGATTTGGTTCTGGATCTGTTGGTCTTGTGAAGTCCACTCAGAACATTGTCTGGTGCACCTGGTGGAGCAGAAGTAAACCCAGAGAAAACCCGATTCAGACCCAAGCAGTTCAGTTCTGTCGGCTTCTTGAAATGTCTGAAATAATTCAAGACAGAAAATTAAACGTCTTTGCTGTTTTTGTTTGGTGGTTCTGCTGGAACAGTTCCTGTCCTCGGTCCAATCGTTGGGCTGCAGGACGCTCTGTCCCATGTCTGTCCCATGTCTCCTGCCTCATCTCTGCTGTCTGCCTCTGTCTCAGCGTCAGTGCGTGGAGTACGCCCTGAAGGCTCAGCCTCTGAAACTCTACATCCCAAAGAACCCGGTTCAGTACAAGTTCTGGTCCATCATCAATTCCACGGGGTTTGAGTACGTCATGTTCGTCCTGATTCTGCTCAACACCGTCACACTGGCCGTGCAGGTCGGTACTGGTCCAGTTAGTCAAAGCCGATCCAGTCGGACCAAAGCGAGCTGAGTGTTGTCTCTGCTGCAGCACTACGAGCAGTCCAAGACCTTCAGCTACGTCATGGACATCCTCAACATGGTCTTCACCGGACTCTTCACCGCAGAGATGCTGCTGAAGCTGCTGGCCCTGCGGCTCCGGGTGCAGAACCGAATGCAGACGGACGATCGGTCGATCCGCATCCTGCACAGCGTCTCATGTCTTCCTTGTCCTTGCAGCACTACTTTGTGGACGCCTGGAACTCCTTCGACGCTCTAATCGTGGTCGGCAGCGTGGTGGACATCGTGGTGACAGAGTTCAGCGTGAGCAACAGATCACAGTGAAATGATCACGTCTCAAGTTTAAAAGGACTTAATGAATGTTTCTGTTTTCAGAGCGGCGAGGACAGCTCCAGGGTGTCCATCACCTTCTTCCGCCTGTTCCGAGTGATGCGACTGGTCAAGCTCCTGAATAAAGGGGAGGGGATTCGCACGCTGCTGTGGACATTCATCAAATCACTGCAGGTTAGAGGGGCGGGGTTAGCAGGGGTTAGGGTTAGCAGGGGCGGGGTTAGTAGGAGCGGGGTAAGCAGGGGCGGGGCTAGCAGGGGCGGGGTAAGCAGGGGTTAGGGTTAGGGGCTAGCAGGGGCAGGGTTAGTAGGAGCGGGGCTAGCAGGAGCGGTGTTAACCAGAGAGCAGGAAGTAAACGAAGGAAGTTGGCAAAATGTCTTAAATACCTGAAAATCGTGAATTAAGTGGATCAGAAGGTGGACAGTCTCCAGAAAATCACTGAGCTCAATAATCATAAACAAACAAACCTTCAGGTTGCTGGTGAGCCATCAGTCGGGTTGTCGGGTTGAAGCCTGGCTCCTGGGCGCCGCGTCAGGCTGAGACTCTCCCCGTCCTCTCCCTGCAGGCGCTGCCGTATGTCGCTCTGCTCATTGCCATGATCTTCTTCATCTACGCTGTCATCGGCATGCAGGTGAGTTCACACACAGGTGAGGCTGTAGGGGGTACTGTTCGAAGTCCAGACACCAGAGCTGATGAGGTTTTGGAAGGTTTTGCATGTCCCCCAGAACCTGAACGCAGTAGGACTAGGTTCTGACTGTCTTCGGGTTAACTGTTCCGTCTGCTGTATCTGGCAGACGTTCGGGAAGATCGCGATGCAGGACTACACTCAGATCAACAGAAACAACAACTTCCAGACGTTTCCTCAGGCTGTCCTGCTCCTCTTCAGGTCAGAGGCTTCTCCTCTCCTTCTGGATGCTCAGCGCCCGGTCTCTGCTGGTTTACCTGTGTGTGTGTGTGTGTGTGGGTGTGAACAGGTGTGCCACAGGTGAAGCGTGGCAGGAGATCATGCTGGCCAGCCTTCCAGGGAAACGCTGCGATCCGGAGTCGGACTACGAACCAGGAGAGGAGTTCAGCTGCGGAAGCAACTTCGCCATTGTTTACTTCATCAGCTTCTTCATGCTGTGTGCTTTCCTGGTGGGAACCTGAACATTCCCAGGATGTTCCCATAACGTTCCCAGAACATTCCTCCATTTGGATCAGAACCTGACCGAACTTCTTTCTCTCACTTAGATCATCAACCTGTTTGTTGCCGTCATCATGGACAACTTCGACTATCTGACGCGTGATTGGTCCATCCTGGGGCCGCATCATCTGGATGAATTCAAAAGGATCTGGTCAGAGTACGATCCAGAGGCCAAGTAGGTTCTGCAGAGGTTCTGCTTCCTGTCAGTAGTCCAGTTGTTCTGTGAGCTCAGTTTATGATGAGGTTCTTCAGATTACGTAGATCTGAGATGTTCCTGACGTCTGCTGCTGCCATTTGGAGCAGAAACCGGAATCACCAGTCTGTGGAACGTTTTGTTTCCTCAGAGGTCGGATCAAACATCTGGATGTGGTGGCGCTGCTCCGGAGGATCCAGCCTCCTCTGGGGTTCGGCAAGCTCTGTCCGCACAGGGTGGCCTGTAAGGTAAGCAGGACTAACCCGACTCCAGTTCGGTTGGAGAAGTGTGAAGCGCTACACTGGCCTTGGTCGGTTTTGTTCTCTGCCAGTTCTGTTCTCGGCCGGTTCTGGTTCTTGGTTCCTACTGATGCTCGGCAGAAGTTCCAATATTTCTCTGAAACAGAACTCTAATCAGCTAATCGGTAGTTAGTGTCGGATTGTTAGGGTTTGTCCTTCAGAATAGAATAGAATAGAATAGAATAGAATAGAATAGAATAGAATAGAATAGAATAGAAGTACTTTATTCATCCCAGCAGGGAAATTACTTCGCAGTTACACCATAGAGACAAGACAAGAGACAAGACACAATAACAACGCCCGGGTGTTGAGTCTGGAGTTTGGCTGCGGCAGCGCTGATGACGTCACAGGCCACCGCTGCATCAGCTGATGGGGGAATGTAAACAGCGATCAAAATGGCGGATGTAAACTCCCTCGGTAAATAACACGGCCGCATTCCCACAGCCAGAAGTTCAATGTCCGGGCTACAAATCTGTTCCTTCACGTTAACATGGCCGGGATTACACCACCTCTCACTCACATAAAGTGCAATCCCACCGCCCTTCTTCTTCCGACTCTTGGAAAAGTCCCTGTCCCCCCGCACCAAGGAAAATCCAGGGACCTCCACGCTGTATTCCGGAATAAGCGAGTGCAGCCAGGTTTCCGTGAAGCAGAAGATACTGCACTCCCAGTACTCCTTCTGGGTCCTAACCAGCGCCGTGATTTCGTCTGTCTTATTCCCCAAAGACCTCACGTTCCCCACAATAATCGCCGGTAACACTGGCCTGCGCCGTCTCCTCTTCTCCCTCCGTTTAACTCCAGACCTGCAGCCCCGTCGTCTCCTCCGTAACCCCTCCGGAACCACAGGCCCGTCTCCGGGCAGCAGCAGAGGCCCACACAGCGCAATCAGCCGTTCACACGAGCAAACAATGCCGCTACTCCGCTCGGTGAGGTTCTCCGCCACCAAGAGTATAAAAAGTAGCAGAAGAACGTGGAGAACATCAACAGAACCACATCCAGCCATTGTGGAAAGCTTAACTGATGATCCATGGGTTCTTTAAGCACGGATCCTTAATCGGTTACAGCAAATATACACAGACAAACACACACGACGGGAGCTGCGTCTGCAGGCAGCCAGCTGCGCCGGCGCCATCTTGACGAAAACCTTAAACGTAAACATAACTTAAACGTAAAGGAGTCAGAGTTTCTGCAGGAGTGTTTTGGTTCTGTCTGTTACCCCCTGAACAGAACCTGAGTCGTCCTTTCCCTCTGCACCGCAGCGCCTGGTGGCCATGAACATGCCTCTGAACGCTGACGGCATGGTGACCTTCAACGCCACACTATTCGCTCTGGTTCGCACCGCGCTCAAGATCAAAACCGAAGGTATGTGACAACCTTCAGGTGGAGGATGACTCAGCTTAAACTTCTTTTTCATGGTTTGTATTAGAAAATAAAGACGTGTTAGCTTTGCTAAATTAGCCAGACGAGGAACATAAATCACAGTATCATCTGCATATGAAGTGACTTTTCAGCTGCGCTTCTGTCTTTAATCTGTTTAACATCAACTCCACCAACACTGAGATGGTTCAGGTATGAACTTCTAACCTGTCTTTGGCTCCGCCCCCTGGGTGCTGCGGACAGGTAGCCCTGAGCAGGAGAATGAGGAGCTGAGGGCGATCATCAAGAAAATCTGGAAGCGGATGAAGCCGAAGCTGCTGGATGAGGTCATCCCGCCACATGAAGGTAGAGCGACTGGCCTGCAGGGACAAGCCGGGTCTCCGTCCGCCGGTCTGCAGACTCAACCTCTCTCTCTCCATCTGCAGAGGAGGAAGTCACCGTCGGGAAGTTTTATGCAACTTTCCTCATTCAGGATTATTTCAGGAAGTTCAGGAAGAGGAAGGAGAAAGGAAACGTGACGGGAGAGTCTGACTCTACGAATCCATCTGCTGTTCAGGTTAGCTGTCTTTCTCCATGTTGTCCCAGAAACTCAGAGCTTTTCAAAAGCTTTTTAAACGTTTAGCTGCCACCTAGTGGTCAAATGTGACTACTGCAGCAGAATGCATAAACATATGTGAGAGTAATGAGTAATAATGTTATGTTGTTTTCAGCTCTCCACTTCGAGTCTACGGATCCCCTTAGGGGACATGCATTTTCTTTTGCATTCCCTCGCAGTAATGTCCAGGGGTCTCATGTCTAAAGCGCCGTACGCACAGAAAATGTGCGTACAGCGCCATATTTAACGTACAAGTCGGCATGTATAAAAATGAACTTTGCGTCAAAGTTTACATAAATATATGCGCACTTTTTCCCTGGCGTGAAAATGTGCGGCAAACTTTTCTGTGAACAATAATAAACTACAAAGAGTCAAAACTCACCTAAATCCACTGAAATCTGACGGCATTCAGTTACTTAGACCAGGAAGCATCAAACCAGATGGGTTTCATGATTTTAATATTTTAGTGTTTAAATGATGAAACTGAACCACATTTATCCTCAGACAACCTAACACACACACACACACACACACACACACACACACACAGAATAAAGAAAAGAGAAATAAAGGATGTGAAAACCTCAATGTAAATAATCATGTTGCTCAGTTTGTGTCTCATAAAGATGAAACTCATCGTCTGAATGCATCTATTTATTCTCATTAGAGAGAAACCAGGGCTGATCAAACAGTTTGATTATTGAAGGTGATCAGGTGTGGAGACAATCCCAGGTATATCAGTAGCTGCATCAAGGTGAGCTGCTACCTGAGGAGCTTTGGCTCTGATGGAGAACATGGAGCCATTGATCAGAGATCAGATTGATCTGCTGGTTTCTGATCGTTTAGATTCATCCAGACTGATCATCCTGGAGCTCTGAGCAGAACTTAAAGCAGGTACCGGTACCGGTCCAGCTGCAGCCGTCCTCCAGTGGAGCCAGAAATCATCTGGACTAGGGTTAGGGGTTAGGGTTAGGGTAGGGTAGGGTAGGGTAGGGTAACTTCTGCTCCTGATTCCTGGATTCAGAAGAAACGTTGAAATCCCGGCTGAACGCTCTGCTGCTCTGAGATCTTTAGGATTCATTTGGAGTTTGTTTCTTTAAAATGTATTAGTTTGATTTTTGTGAGGTGACCTTTGTGCCCTGAAAGCAACTTAGAAATAAAAGATAGAATTATTATTATTATAAATACTTATTCTGCTTCGAACAGGACGTTGCCATGGTTACTGCTTCACTTTGCGGCAGACTTCCGGGTATTTATACCAATTTACATTAAGATGTATTTATGGAGGCGACAGGCGGCGCAGCAGCTGCTCTGCTTCCTGTAAATCAGGATGAATAAAGGAAAGGTGCGCAGGCTTCATACATCGGAATTTGTTTGTGCGCCGAACTTTTCTAAATTTGTCCTACGCCAAGTTTTAGTGTGAAAACTGCGCAGTGTTTTGTACATGAGGCCCCTGAAGTGGGGAAAAGAGCATCTGTGGAAAAAAGCTGAAACATTTTATGCTTATCGTCTCATTACGTTCTCTTCAGTTCCCAGTCATGTTCTGATGCTGAAACTGTTTCCCACCACTCGGATCAGATGTCTCACCGCCTGAGGCAGAAAGTGATTTCTCTGTGTTCGCTGCAGCTGTGTAAGGCGGGTCTGAAGACGCTGCAGGATCTGGGTCCAGAGATGCGTCTGGCTCTGAACGAAGACCTGGAGGACGAGGAGGAGGCGCTGATGGACGGCGACGATCTGGAGAAGAACGCTGCCTACAAGGTGCCGACCCGCCCACGGTCCACCGCCGGCAGTCTGACCAGCCGCCTCAAACTTTCTGTTCTCTGTCTGCAGGCCGAGAACGGATTTGGACCAGAGACTCGACGAGGCTCCATGCTGACACCTACTGGTAAAATGCAGCTGAGCCTTCCTTCGCTCCTTCCATCATCATCCTCACTTATTGAACCTCAGATTCTTAAAATCAGACCATCAATGACCTTTAACCTCAAAAAAGGAAATGATCAAATACTTGCTACCAGCTTCAATCTGAGCATGAACAGCAGGGGGCAGTAGAGCGTCGTTTCAACCAGAACTGACAGTGGGCGGGGCTTCTCTCTGCAGGCGATGGCGGCGTCTCAAACGGCGGTCTCATCCACCGAGTCGGGTCGCTCAGCATGATGGCAAATGGAAACGAACATGACGAGCATCTTCGTCGTGGAGACAGCGTGAGGTCATCAGTGAGTCATCTTCGCCGGCCGTCCGTGCAGAACAGCCTGACAGACTCCGCCCACAAGAGACCGTCGTACTACAAATATGGACGGTGTGTCATTTCATTTCCCCCACAGAGAAATGAAGTCAGGCCACCCAAATATCTTCAGAGTCCAAGGAAAGGTCTCCAGTTGCAGTCAGTCTTGCAACGTCTCTGACTGAAGACTGCTGCTGGACAGTTTCATGCTAACATGCTAACAGCTTAACGTTTAGGCAGCAAAGATCATATTCCACAGTAATATGTCCTGATGACATCATCAGCTGTTAGCAGCTCTGCTAAGCTGCCTCCTTTGCTTTTGCTGCTCCTCTTTATATCTCGTAAAAGTAAAACTTAAAACATTTTAGCTTTTCAGGGTCTGAAATCTGATTTTCATCTGTTGGTCTGCAGGAGAGACTCCAGGGACAGATCCTGGAGGAACGGAGACGTGGATGTCTACGGAGAGCAGGGTTATCACAGCCGAGAGGAGGACAATGAGAGCATCAGCTCCAGAGACAGGTAGGCAACGCACAGGAAGTGCTTCCAGTAGCTTAGCAACGTGCAGGAAGTGCTTCCAGTAGCTCACTAACATGCGGGTGAGCTGTGCTAACCCTGAAGCTAAAGTGCTTCCAACATGGTATGAAGCAGAAGCTAGTGCTAAAGTGAAAATATGCTGCCCTCATGTTGTGTTGCTCTTACAAAGCTAAACAGCTAGCTAGCACCTGAGTTTAAAATAATCCAGTCCTTGATAGTTTTCTTGTTTTCAACTCTTTTGTGGTTTGTTTTGTAAAACTGTAACAAAGCTCAAAATTATATATCAACCACAGACAAAATACAGAAAATAACTAGAATACAGCAAACTGATGGCTCCCAGTTATTACTAACGAGCTAACGATGTAGCTTTGTATTTTGGTTGGAAAACATGGAACTATGTCTTATATAATATTACACAATACTGAAATAATAATTAATCAAATGAACTTACAGACTAATAGTATCCAAGGGACAAACGTGTCTGAAGGACAGTCTATCACACCATGCGGACAGCCGGACGACTTCTGCTCGACTTCCAAATTAAATACGTCAACAACGTCCACTAGGTGTCAGTAAGGCTCTACAGTTTCACTTACAATTTACCATCTTTAAACTAAGCGAAACATAATAATGGAGTCAGCACAGAAATATAAACATGATATTTAGCGGAGGCTAATGCTATAGCCTATAACAACATGGCATTTAGCAGCAGCTAATGCTAAATGCATTATCAACATATTTGTGGAATGCTAACATGCTAATTTCAACCATTTTGACAACTTTATTCTACTAAACGTTTACAGAACAGCCAAGTAAATTAGCGCTTTGGAAAAGTTATTTCAGGGTAAGCTAAGTGCGCTAAATGTGTTCAATATTAGCAAAAGTAACAAGCAAAGAATTAGCTCTGCTTCTAGCGCATTAGCAGATTAGTGGAGGAGCACCTACAGCTGCCATCAGGTGTGTGGGCGGAGCTTGACCAGGACCGGTCCAGGTCCCGCCTCCACCCTGCAGGGGAACGGTGGCAACTGATAGGCTGGATTATTTATCATCTGACTGTGTTGTCAGACATTACCCCGACGACTCGTCGCTGTACAGAGACCACCGCGATAGCCACGCCCCCTACAGCAACGGTAGCTATGGCGACAGTTACAGTGAGGGCAGGAGGACGACTCGCAGACGCTTACTTCCTGCCACTCCCACAGGTGACAGACTGTCTCACAGCTGACATCATGGGTGTGACATCACAGCCAGCTGAGCGGTGCGTTTGTTTTGCTCACCAGGCCGGAAACCGTCCTTCAATATCCAGTGTCTGAGGCGGCAGGGCAGCAGCGACGACCTGCCAATTCCCGGGACGTATCACCCGACATCACCGCCGCGCCGCGCGCGACCTCAGGTGACCGCGGACAGCCGCTCCAGACACTCACCCACCTGTTCCCCAGGTAACCGCCCCTCTCCTCGCTAGGTTTTCAGCAGCTACGACTCCCGCCGTTTGTCCACCCGCTCTGCCGCCGTGTCCTCGGCGTCCTGGGCCAAGTCGTGCCCCCGCCGCGGGCGGCTCCTCTACGCGCCGCTCATCCTGGTGGAGGAGGAGGGTAGCCCGCCCTGGGGGGGCGAGGGCAAGAACGGAGGGGCAGCAAGAGGTGAGGAGGCAGGGCTTCAAAATAAAAGCCTAGCCAATGGCTTTTAATGTGAAGGGTCTGGCTAATGCTGCTTCCTGTGACAGGAGCAGCAGATGGACCGCCCTGGTTCAGTGGATCAGCCGGGAGCTCAGGTGAGACGAAAAAACAGACACGAGTCTTCCTCACACGGATCATCAGCTAATCGGGTCACGTGACTCTGATCGGGTCATGTGGCTGTCTTGTAGCTCCGCCCCCGTACCGGGCCTACACCACCCTCAGGGTTCCCTCGCAGCTCGGCGCTCCGTTCGCTGAGAAACGGGGATCGGCCGACAGTCTGGTGGAGGCGGTGAGAGAGCGCCACTGATCACTCTTCACTTCCTGTTCCTGAGCGTTTCCGTGGAGACGATGGGTTCCGCTCTGTTCTGTCTCCAGGTTCTGATCTCGGAGGGACTCGGCCTCTACGCACGAGACCCCAAGTTCGTCGCGTTCGCCAAGCGAGAGATCGCAGACGCGTGTCACATGACGGTGGACGAGATGGAGTCGGCGGCCAGCGACCTGCTGAGCTCCGGGAGCCACGACTTCCTGAACACCATCGGCGACGACCCGGCGGCACTCTACAGCGACGAGGAGCCAATCAGGACGAGCCGCGAGGAGGAGGAGCTAGCTGACGAGATGGCCTGCGTGACCTCATTCTGAGGATCCACCAATCAGAGAAGAAGGAGGCGGGGCCAAGACTGCCGGCCAATAGGAGGATAGAGGTGGGGTTTGCTGAAAGGTGCTGGCCAATAGGAGCGGTTCGCGCTACAGGACAGAAACGTAGAGGAAGTTAAAATGTGATTGTGGAAGAAATGGATCAGAACCATAAACTGGTCAGGTTCAGCTTCCTGTGACCCGGTTCTGAGGATATGACGGTCTAACCAGGATCGGGTTTAATCACGGCTGACACTAAAGTTATCAGTACTGAGAGGAGAGGGTCACAGGTTCTGACCTGGTTAGGCCCGTTACCATGGAGATTCACCGTCTGAGAGGCTCGTTGATTTTTCTAGATGTAAATAAACCAGAATTTCTCTTGACTTTGCACCGATAATCTGTGAACGTTAGAACCGAGTCCATTAAACTGTAATATGTTCTGGTTCTGGTCGGATCGGATTTCTGGGCTTAAGGTAGGAGGACAGATTCAGATGAAAAAGGTTTTGACATTTTTTAATGTGTAAAAATGAGCAGGTGGATTTATTTCTGTCCTTATTTATTCATTTATTCAAGTTGTAAAACACACAGAGCCGCTGTTTGTTTTACAGATAAAGGAAAGTAACAAGTTGAAAATATGAAACTTATTTTGACCTTAATCTGAGCTGATTTTATAACTAATAAAAAGACAATATTTTCTAATAGTTTCTCCAGTTTATCCGACCAAATCTGGACGCATTTAGATTTGATTTGGTGATTCGTTTGAACGGAGTTGAGTTTCCTCCACCGGGCGCCATCGACCTCCAGGGCTATGACATCATCAGGTGATGAGGAAAGAGCATCTGTGAGCTGATGATGAAGATGATGATGAAGATGATGATGTCAGCGGTTTGTGGCGCTGGGCCTCCTGCCTCACATGAACTCAGATCATTCAGTCTCTCTCTCCGCAGGTCCGGCTCGTTTTTCTACTTGTGGTGTTTTTTATGCTGATGACCGACTCATCTTGTTCTTGTTGTCGTGTTTTTATCTCTTCCGACCCGTTGGACTTTTCCCCAGAACTCTTTAAGGGCTTTTGATTCCTGCTCAGACGCTGAGGAGCTGCTCTGCCTGAATCTGTTTTCCTTCCAATAAAGATCCAGATCACGCTCTGCCTTCGACTCCGTGTTGTTTCTAACAGATATGTGGAAATATCTAATGACACCAAGCGGGCAGAACCAGCAGGGTCCGGCAGGAGGAAACCGGCCAACATGTGGGTCCAAACGCAGCTGCAGCCTGCAGGCAACAAGTCCAGGAACAAAGTTATATCTGTACCAAAAATACTTTTACAGGTTTGAAGCAATATTGATATGAACCAACCAGCAGGGCCCCCTGCTGGCTGAGGGCGGTAACGCAGCAACAGTCCAAACAGCAGAACCTGAGCAAATACTCGAGTACAGAGGCTTCGGTCGGACAGGCGGCTCCGTCACTGACAAACTGATTTCATTTGATGTCATATTTTAAAATGATGTCATTAGACAGAGCAACATGGAGCCGACGTCAGCATTTTCACTTTAAGACATTTTACAGCACAACATCATTGCAGAAGTTCAAATGTAAACTTGCAAACAAAAAAAGGATCTTTAGGCAGTTTGAAGGTTCATTTAATGTAAAAATCATATCAGACCCAGAAAACCCCGAAAAGATGAAGATAGATATGAATTTCTGCATGTAAAAGGGATTCAGGAGGAGAACTTTATGAACTTTATGATAAGAAATGAAACGACAAAAATGTGGATGAGACTTTTCTGTACGGACAGAAACAGAAACATAATCTTTGGCTTGTTTATTAAACACCAGGATTCAAAACAGAATAATAATAGTTTGGAGATGTTGTTCAATAACTTAACTCTTATAAATTAAAAAATATGATGAATATATTAATATTAAGCAACAAGAGAAACATCCCTCTGTGCTACTAATATGTAATATTTACCAAAATTATAGAGAATTTAATAAAAAGCAGGTTATTAATCAACATGTAACTTAAAAATAACATAAAGTTAAGATTCTGAATAAAACATTTGAGATATCTTCAAAAAATAAACTATTACAGCAAAATGTCATATATTATAAAAAATGTTGTGAATTAAACAGCTGAGTCCTTTTTGAATATAATTAAAAGAATATTTAGTCTGGTATGAAAAACTGTGGGTGGAGAAAAGTTCCACTGTAACAAGAAGCTTCACAATATTAATGATGATTTGACAAAATGTCTGTGTGTTCTGGTTCTGGCCCGTCTGTTTCCTCCTCAGCCTCCACCGGTCCAGCAGGTCGGTCAGAAAGCCTTCAGTGTGAGTAAATATCCTGCGTTCCCTAATTGGACTCCCCTGCCTCGCCGAGCCCACGCCGAACTTCTGGACCCGACCCTGTTCCCGCCTCCTGCCTGGGTTTGTCTTCACCTGCCTGACCTGTTTCTGTCCCCTGACCTCCGATTTCCCCCGAGCTCATAACCTGCTGCCAGTGTTCACCCTCTGGCCCAGTCTCATCTTGCAGAACCGAGCCCAGAGAGCCCTGCTCACCACCACTTCCCTGAGGACCCAGGAACCTTCCCCTGTTCTCCACAGCACCTTGAGAAGGTTGGTGGCTTTTCTATTGAACCTCGACAGCCAGGATTACGAGCCGCTAACCTGGTTCTGGGCCCTCAGAGGTTCCTGGCCCAGTGCTGCTGGTCGCCTGGCCCACAGCCTGATTCCCAATAAACTATTTGCTTTTCCATTTTGTGTCTGGCTGAAATTGCGGGTCCAATGTTCTGAGCTGTGGCTGGTTTCAGCACAAAGTTTTCACTTTGGACTGCCTTGTTGCTGAAACGTTCAATAAAAATAAACTCATCAAATGTTTTGTTTGCAGATGATTTTGTGTTTTTTGTTCTGGGACGATGCAGCAAGTTTTGAAAACATAAAATTAAAATGTGGCTTGATAACCTTCCAATTGAGATAAAACATAATTTATGTTAATTAGAAATCATAAGAAAACTCCAGCAGTAAATATACTTACAGATGTAAATATTGAAAGGATAAAATTAGAAAATCTGCTGAAATCTCCTCAATCAGAAACGCCTTCATGACTTTCACCACATTTTACTGACGTTTGAGAAAATGTCGGCAAAATTAATATCAACCAAAAACCACAATAAACAACAGAATAATTAAATTAATGAATCCAGCCAAAAAGACCAAACAAACCACATTTTTATTAAAACAGGAACTTGGAATAAAAAGCCAAATGTGTTGAAAACAGGATCATGTTTCCTCGTTTTGGTGTAAGAAAAAAAATATGGACAACATTTAAATCAAGAAATTATTTATTTTCTAATGACATTTTATGACGTGTGGAGAGTAAAATTAAGAGGGAAGTTGAATTTACATTCTATGGTGTCAGAAAAACTTTAAAAATTACTAAACATCAAGAGTTAAATTACAGAAAAAGGAAAATAATAAATTTATTAAAAGAATAAGTATTTTTGATGATTTCTGGCTGTGGGCGGGATTACTGTGTGCTGTGGGCTGGGCTACGGCGGGGTGTGGGTGGGGTTACGGTGGGCGGGGTTACGGTGTGCTGTGGGTGGGTTGGGTTAGGGTCAGGGGAACCCCGCGTGCTGTAGCCCCGCCCACAGCACGCGGGGTTACTGCGTGCTGTGGGCGGGGCTACAGTGTGCTGTGCTAACACCAATCTGTGTCTCAAATCAACTAGTTTAGGCTGATTCTATGGAAATCATGGCGACTCTTAAAATTGGAGGATTTTTTGATGTTTCCTGTGAGTCGCTGGACAGATGTAATAATCAGCAGACAACAAAAACAGCAGATTATAATCCAGACTACGGGACCAAAAAAATCCAAGAACTGATTGAAGGTCAGCTCATTTCGTACATTGGAGCCAAAATCAGCTTCTGGTTGGATTTCAATCTAGCACTTATGAAATGTTTTTGTTTGACTTTGGTTGAGTTGCACTGGTTGCAGTTGGAGTGTGTTGGACAACCAGGAGACGTTTCTATGCTAAAGTAACGAGCTAACAGCTTTAGGTCCTTTATAGAGGAGCAGGACATTGCTAACACCTGGACATAACCGTCACTATAAAACAAAGACAGGACTTCATTTTATTAGAATGAAATCTGTTTATCTGCTGAAGGAAAAGACATCTTGTAAATGTGAGATTATTTTCTGTCATGAGATATTGTACATGCGTTCTGCCTCCCAGCGGCTTCAGGCTGAGGAAGCTGAGATTCATCACCAGCTTAAAACCTCTCACTCATTGCTGCCATGTCATCCTTCATCTGATTATAGGATCTAGGTTTTATGTTTTATTGATGATGATGAGACAGTGTCTCTACCGGTAGGTAACTACTGTAACTGTGCTGCTGCCTCAGATCTTTAATCTCAAGGAGATTTTATTAACTGAAGGTTGAAGGAGTAGAGCAGGAGTCAAACTCCAGACCTGCAGCTTCTAGATGCTCCTCTGCTGCAGCTGAACCAGACAATCTGGTTACTACCAGGAGTCTGGAGGCCTTGTTTCCATTCTGAGGAGCCATCTTGATTCTGCTGTGCTGGACCAGGCGCTGCAGCAGCTGCAGGACTCCGGCCCCCCATGTCTGAGGTTTGACTCGTGATCTAAAGGATAAAAACCAACTCAGCAGATCCAAAACCGGCTGCTTGGATCGTTGGAAGGTTATTGCAGCGAGATTTCTGACGAAGGAGGAAAATCTGCTGAGATTCCCCTGAGGTCCGAGGAGGAACCTGCTGGATCGGTAGGAGGACCGGCGCTCCTGGAGAACATCTCCACCCGCGGGGCGGACCTTCAGCTGGTTCCCTGACCCAGCTACAGAACCCCGGCTCTGGAAACCCAGACTCCGGACCACAGAGCTGAGAAAGGTCCGCTACTCTAAACATCTTAAGACCCGCGTGGCAAAGTTCTTCATCCTCCTGAGACACGTATTCCTCGTTTTGACCTCGGTGAACTGGGTGCAGTTCTCGGTTTGGCCGGACCGGTCCTGGACAGAAGCAGGGCGGTGTGTGAGCGTCGTTCTGGCAGAGCGGTCCGGCTGCCTGGTGCTGTCGGACCGGGTCGGTTCGCCTGGTTCCTGGTCTTCAGTTGGGAGTTTCTTGTTTGTAACCGTGACGATGGGATTCACTTTGACAACTTGTGATTTAATTCTGGTGTTTCTGTATTTGCCGTCACTGTCGGCCCAACTGGTTGGTGCTTCTTGTGTTTCATGGCCCAAACCTGCTAAGCATGAAGGCATTGTGTTGAATCGTCCAGAGTTTGAAACTTTATCAGTATTTTTGTTATTTTCATCTTTACTGCCGGGCGTTTTTGAAACGTTGGTGGGCTTCTCGCTCGGATCGGAGGGGGTTTCTGTCTTGGGATCACAGGAATCAGTTGGAAATGGAGACTTTGAGGTGGCTGCTTTTTTAAGTCTAAAACCCTCAAAGATCTTTTGGAGTATTGCCTCTGAATCTATTTCAGCAGCTGTTGGATTGTCTCCAGTTTGACTGGCTGAGATCTCTGCAGAACTGACTGAAAATGAGGATTCAGTACAAGAGAAATTATCTAAGCACTCAGTACCTGGTTTCCCAGGTTTGCAATTGTTACTCTTGTTCTTGTTCTTCCTGACGATGGCTGGAGGAACCGTGGTGTGCCTGCTTGAACTTGCCGACGGTCCCGTTTTATGGCCGCTTGGGTTCATGCCTGCCGGTCTGCAGCCCGGTTTCGCCTGACCTTTGGTCACGGTGGGCCCCGGGCCCGGTGCTGCTTGTTTCCGCTCAGCTGCTTTCTTCTCTGATTCCTTATTGCCATCTACATGAGGAGTTGAGTCTAAGCTCTCCTGTGGCAGACTGGGTCCTGCACAGGTGGAGTTCTCCACTTCAGGCTCTTCCTCTTCCACCTTTACCATCTTCGTCTGGGACGCAATCACATAAGGGCTGCTGGAGTCAGCAGACAGGTGAGCCATTGTGATAAATTCATGGTTCAACGCCTTCAGGGGGGCGATCCGTCTTGAAGGATTCATATCCAGCATCTTTTTGAGAAGGTCAATGAAAGACAGTAAATCCCTCTTCTCCAAAGGATCCTTGGACTCTGGTCGCTTTTTCTGCAGGTCATCCAAACAGCTCAGGTCCGAATGAACTCCAGGACGAAGCACGACCACCTCACCCGAGTCATCATAATATTCCTCTGTCGTTTTTAGTAACCAAGTGTACGTAAATTCCCCTTTGACACACTTAAAGAACCGTTCTGTGCTGAGTCCGAAGGTCAGCAGAGTATCGTGAGGCTTTCCTAGAAGCTTGAGCATCACACTTAAGGTTTCGTACTCGGCCCGCGAGGGAAACAGGTGGCGACCGAGGTACAAAAAGGCTAAAACACATCCTAGACCCCACATGTCTATAGCTTCATCTAAAGGAAAGTCCAGGATGACGTCTGGGGATCTGTAAGACAGCGGCTGCTTGAACACGTAATTCCTCATGCTGTAGGTTCTGGTGGAGAGACCAAAGTCTATCAGCTTCACCCGCAGCGGCTGCGACGCCCGATCAACTAGCATGATGTTGTCACATTTTATATCTCTGTGTGTTACACGTAACTCTTTCAGGACTTTCAGAGCTACAAGCAGCTGCTGCGCCAAAACTCGGATTTCGTTGATGTCCAAAGGAAAAAAATACCTACACCTGATGTATTCGTACAGATTAATGTCCAACATCTCAAATGCCAGGCAGAAATGGTTGTTGTGCTCAAAATGTTCCAGAAATTTCACTATGTTTGTATTGCCGCCCTTAAATTGTCTGAGTGTCTTAAAAATTTTCATTTCATTCACGCCGGAGTCGTACTGCGATCGCTTCACCAGCTTTACGGCCACCATCTCCTCCGTCTCCACCTTCCTGCACTTCACCACACAGCCGTAGCCTCCGCGCGCCATCAGGTCTTCCACTACGAACTGGTTCGTTTTGCTGACCAGGACTGTATTTTTCTGGAGGTTAAATTCTGGCTTAGAACCAAAAACCGACATTTTTAACAAGTCGAAACTCTTGGAAACCTCGGAAAATGTCTCTTAAAAAACCAGGAGGTTCCTTCAAAGATCTGCGGAATCTGACAAGAGAAATGACGGCGGCTGAGAAGCTCAGAGGGCGTCACGAGTCTATGACGTCACTTGACTTTCAACTTTGTTAGGGCGACGTTACGTCATAGCGCGCCATGGAAACGGAAGTAGAGCTCTGAAGCCACCGACGCATTTTCAGCGTCTTCCCGAGTCAGGGCGGGAAAGTGACCGCCTGCCGATCCTCAAATCTGATTGGTCAACTAAATGGCCACCGATCGCAGTTTCTCTTATCGGTGGGGACGGTAACCATGGAAACGCGTGGCTGGGCCAGGACCTGTCCTGTGGTTCTTACCTGCGGCTGCTGACGGCTGGTCCCAGGTCAGTTTATCAGGTATCGAACAGCAGAGCGGGACTTTGGACTTTCGGCCGCTGCAGTCTGTGGACCGGAAATAACGGTAAGATTACTTCCTGTCCCACAGGCGAAGACCCACGCTCAGCAGGTGCAGCTGAGAGGACAGCGCCCCCTGTGGTCGCTTCCCGGCTGCAGGAAGCAGAAATAAAGAGCCAGTTTTATTCCTAAGACCCGTTCAGTTCGGGTTTTCAGGTGGTTCTGGCCAACAGCTAATAGAAAAATGAACATGGCATCAGCTAAAAGTCATAATCACCAAAATAAACAGAAATAAAGTTCTGAACTATTTTCCATCATTATATATCAATCAATCAATCAATGAAATTGGATCTGTACAGCACATTTCAGCAGCCAGGCATCTCTAAGTGCTTTACATCATAAAAACACTAAAACACAAAGTCATGCATCATAGAATCAACAATCAAACATGACATAAAGTTCAGGCTGAAAGCCCAAATGTAGCTTAATGCTAATGATTGGCTTTAATTAATCCACAGTCCTACACACTCCAGCCATTCTTTAGACACCATGACCCTGAGCTGTTGGACCGTTTTGAACAACTTTAGACTTTATTTAAGCTGCGTTTTCCCATCCTGAGAGAAAATGTCACCATGAAAGATCTTTACGTCTATGAGAATGTCTGTCAGCTCATTTTACTAAAACACGGATTTCTGCCCAGCTCTGTAGAGGACGGAGACATGAACATGGTCCAGAAAGACGTTCATGTCTCATTCTAACTCTAATCTACTCGGATCCACATCCCACACGTTTCTATTCCAAGCCAAATATTTAACCAGCAACCAACATTTTCAGCTCAGACATAAACATCTGGATAGGAACTAAATACTTAACCTGAAAAATAATTCTCCAGTTTGTGAGGTAAATATTGAGCCTGTGAACAGAATAGTTTGGAACTCTGACATTTATAAATGTAAGAATAACTTGGTGAAAATCAAACTTTTGTTTCTCTGTGGCTACAGAAACCAGATTATTGCTGTTCATTTTTTGGGATTAATTTGCAAGTGGCTCCATAACAGTGTGGGAAAAACCTGAGCGCAGAATTTCATAACTGAGCTGGAAAATACATCAAACTGTTTTGATTCCATATATTGAGACTTATGAAACAATTTATTTGAATACTTATATTTATTAGTTGGGACCTTTAATTTTATAATTCTTGATGTTAAAGTACTGAATTCTGCTGACAGATAATCACTGAGCCTGACAGAGCAGAAGGCGGAGTTATTAACCAATAACAATAATAATGATAAATTACTCCCATCTGTGCATACTGTAGCCATTGCTTTTGTTTACGTCACTTTCCGGGTCACATGATGCGGCGCCACCATTGTCATCATTTACGTCATCACCTCCCACTACAGTGATGAGCCCCCCTCCCCCCACTGACCCCCCTCCATCAAAATTACATAAAAATATGAATTTGTATTTATTTGCTGCCTCTGTCCTTCTTGTTGTTGTTTATTTTAATTTCTGACACTAATAATAATAATAATAATAATAATAAACCCCGCTGACGCACCGCCCCTCCTCCCCCGGCTCCTCCTCCTCCTCCTCCTCCTCCTCCATCTCTCCTCTCCTCTCCAGGCGGCAGGATGGACGTCGTAAATCAGGTACCGACTCTCAGCATCCCGCTATGATTTAGGTTCGGTTTGTCGGCCCGGGGTTCGGTTCGGTTCGGTTTTGTTTGTGCCTAGGGGATGTGGTTCTGATCGGCGGGGTTCGGCCCATCCCGCAGCGGGTCCGGCCCAGAGTTCGGGTGGTTCTGTGTGGGCCTGGTTCTGGTTCTGTTGGATCTCGGCAGAAAAATCCTCGGAAACGGGAATTTTCTGCGGGAATGACGTGAAATCACGATGCGCGCGCGCGGCTCTGCGCGTGCGTGTGGTGGTGAAATGGCAGCTGGGGAGGAAGAGGAGAGAATCTTCCTCTCTGGTGCTGCTGATGCAGCTCGGTGCTGGTGTCGGTTCGGTTCGGTTCGGTTCGGCTCCTCACCAGCTGGGATGGAGACTGGGTTGAGCTCAGCTCCCTGGGCGAACCGAGTCCGGTTCCGGAGGAGCTGTTATGTTGGTTCTGACGTAACGAACCGGGTCAGAACCACTGGATCGGGTGTGTTTGGACTCGCCTCTCCAGAACTTAGCCGAACAGAACAAGAATCATAAAAACTGATGAAAAAACTGGATCCAGGCAGTGGTCGACCTGGTTCTGTTTGGACCTCCATGTGTTCCAGAACCAGCTCAGAGGAAACTGGACTCTACTGGTTCGGTTCCGATTCAGTCCTGTTCAGCTCTGAGGGATTCTGGATGAAGTGGACCTGAAGGTTCTGATGGTTCTGTTCAACCCATTAGGCCTGCAGGTTCTGATGCTTATGGGTTCGCAGTGACAGCTGAGTTCTGGTCCGGTTCTGCTGCTGGAGGGTCAGAAAAAGAGCTAATCACTGTGGCAACCAGTATTTTCTGGATCTGGTTCTGTTTGCGGTTCCACTTCCTGCTGGCTGCACCAATCAGGACATCAGCTCTCACCTGAGCAGGTAACCGGACTAACCCAGAACCAACCGAGGTGCAGGCGGTCTGGTCCGGTTCTGATCAAAAGTGTTCTGGTGACCCTCAACCCAGCTGGTCTGTAATCTGTTCTGGTTCTGTTCATCCTGGGTCAGTCAAGTTCTGATTTGGTCACATGTTCCAACCCAAATGGGTCAGAACCAGAGCTGGACCTGCTGGCCAGTCCGGTTCTGCTCCTTTGGCCGTGTTCAGCCGTCTGAGGTCAGGTGACTTAAGCTCCGCCCACATCCTGCTGGCAGGAATGGAGCTGACCCGGTGGGTCGGTGTGGTTCTGGTTCTGACCCGTGTGTCTGTTTGCTCCTGCAGCTCGTAGCCCAGGGTCAGTTCCGGATCCTGAAGGTTCCTCTGGGCTTCATCAAGGTCCTGCAGTGGGTGAGTTCTCCAGAACCTGTTCTGATGGGGTTCTGTTGGGGTTCTGATCGGGTTCTGTGTCTACTCCTCTCCCCGCAGTTCTTCGCCATCTTCGCCTTCTCCACCTGTGGCAGTTACTCCGGGATGTTCAAGATGGCGGTGGAGTGTAGGAACCGGACGGAGAGCGACCTCGCCATACAAGTGGAGTTCGAGTATCCGTTCAGGTCCGGACATTTCTTTCCCTTCACAACCGCAGAACCAAACGGGCCGGATAGAACGAGCCGTCGCTGACAGACTCTTCTTCTGTCAGACTCCACCAGGTGTACTTCGACGCCCCCACCTGTAAGGACAGGGCCACGGACCGGATCTTCCTGGTCGGAGACTACTCTTCCTCCGCCGAGTTCTTCGTCACCATCGGCGTCTTCGCCTTCCTCTACTCCACCGCGGCTCTCAGCATCTACGTCTTCTTCTACGACAAGTACAAGGAGAACAACAAAGGCCCGCTGATCGTAAGTACGCCGTGCGACCGCCAGGTGCCTTGTGGGACACGTAGTTCTGACCGTGGCGATGTTCCAGGACCTGGGAGTGACGGCGGTGTTTGCCTTCATGTGGCTGGTGAGTTCGGCGGCTTGGGCCAAAGGTCTGTCCGACGTGAAGACGGCGACCGATCCGGATGAGGTCATCACTTTGATCGACGCCTGTGAGAAGAAGGAGAACTCCTGCCGAGAAGTCCACGACCCGGTCATGTCCGGACTCAACACCTCCGTGGTAAGAGTCAGCGACCGGTCGCTGACAATCCCCCAAAGTCAACGACCACACTTTGGGTCAGCTCACAGCTCTACCAGACCAGAACCAGAACCAGAACCAGAAAAATCAGACCTGTTGGAAAATGAAGAAAATCCAAACAATATTAGAAAAGCCTAACAAAAGAAAAGCTGACGTCATTCCCAGAGGATAAACTGGCATACAGATGAAAAGTTTTACAGAAACAGACTTTTAGTAGATTTATAAATAAATTATTCAATAATCCATCTTTCTGGTTTTATGAAGACATTGAGATGCAAACCAGCCAGAGATCTGATGCAGTTAAGCATCCAGCTTCCTTAAGTCTGAGCTGAAATGACTTTTCAAGACTGACTTCACACCAAACGTCTGTTTGCCGTTTCCTCTGGATCACTAATCACGTTTTTACTTTTCGGACTTATTAGGCCTAAATAATCCGACCTGAGCCAACAGGCGTTGAGTCGGTTACCGACCCAACCAGAGTTAATTAGTGGGGTTGCCAGTTTAAAATCCTCCCAGACCTTTGACCCTGCTAGCTTAGAGCTGCTCATGTTTTAGCTTTTAGCCTCTTCCATTTTGCTGCCTGTTGCAGCCGCAGGGCGGAGCCACTCTGATCAACTTCCTTTCTGTCTTTCCTCACAGGATGAACTTCCTCTAGTCAGACCAGAATCGGTTGATAAGCACAGCTTCGTGTCGTTAGTTCTTCTTTAGTTTTCTCACTGCTGTTTGTATTTCAGGCTTATTGAAAATGCGCCACATAAATCCAACCCGATTCTCATGCAGAGAATTTTATGTTCGGTCAGATCAAGTTATTAATCCAACATCTGCTGCTACAAACTTGGGACCTCTTGAAGGTTTCTTTACATTTTTCCGCCTCACCTGGCGAACGATCTGCATGTTCTGGAATAATCTGCACTGAATGATGCATTCAGGAACATTAAGAGAAAATGAGCTTCCAGCAAATTAGATGAAGATGGGCAATGGTTGCATGGTAGTCTGCTCTAGAAAAGTCCTGATGTTGTCATTTCAGGCGGTATTCATTATGTGGTCCAGCCCAATAAAAGGAGGCGATCCCTGGTCAGGCCACTGGAGCCGACCAATCAGAGCAGAGCATCGTCTGCCTCCTTCAGTTGTTCCACCCAGCAGACGGAGGTAACCTGCTGTGTTCCTCTGCAGGCGTTCGGTTTCATCAATCTGGTCCTGTGGGCCGGAAACCTCTGGTTCGTCTTCAAGGAGACGGGCATCATCGCCCCGTTCATGCGAGCTCCGCCTCCTGAGGGCAAACCTGCGCCCGACGCCTACGCCCAGCAGGGGGCGTACGAACAAGACCCGTATGCCAGCAACCAGGGAGGCTACCAGCCCGAGTTCAACCAGCAAGGATACAACCAGGTGAGCCACAGCAGGTAACCACCAATACCCAACCATAAGTAGCAGTGGTTCTGGTTCCAGTTCCAGTTCAGAGCCAGAACCAGCACCAGGGAGTCAAACATCAGATAGATTCACCAGAGAGACCGCTGTCCAGGGAAACCATGAGGACCATCTCTGCCCCCCACAGACACAAAGAGCTGAGTCACTTTAGTGAAACGATTCCAGTATTGACCTGACGTATCGATTCGATTCCCAGGAAGAAATAAACGGGTTCTTCTCCTGGTCCGACTGTGGTTGTAGACGGGGTCATTTAAACACCACAAGCTTTCACTCTGCGTTGTGTTTCTATCGGTGTATCAAATAGAACAGGAACCTGTCGGGATTTGAGTTTTTGGTGTGTTTATTTTGAGTTTCTGTCTCTGAGTCTCCCTGTTGTCCCGTCTTACCCTTTGATTGCTCCCTGGTGTGTCTCGTTTCCTTGATTACTCTTTGTGTATTTAAGCCCACCTGTGTTCCTTGTTACTCGTCTCCTTTGGTGTCATCGTGCTGTCTCTGTCTTGACGTCCATTCGTTCACCCAGCGCTACCTCTGTTAAGCCTTGGTTTCCACTTAGCAGTGCTGCCTGGGGTTTGGACTGTTTGTGTTATTTGGGATTTCATCATTAAACCACCATTATTCATCTTACCTGGGTCTCCAAGCGTCTGCCTTACTACCACCTCACATCACACCGTGACAGAACCACATCTGGGTCGACCGTCTTTTATTTAGTATGTCTGAGATATGAAAAGAAACAGCAGTGAACAGTCTGGTCCAAACACCTCCCATTGCAAGAAAATGACATCCAAAATAAAGAAAAATGAGTCAAATCAAACAAGCAACCAAGAAAAACCTGCCACAGCTGCGTCAAATCTAGTCACCGTAACTCACAGTTACACAACTGGAACTAAATATAACTTCCCTTCAATCACCAGTATAAATTATGGGATGTGAATTAACCAAGGAAAATGTTTTACCTCTGGACCGATAGCGTAGCCTTTAACCTCCTCCTCATGCATCAGGCTACGTGGCTACGCTGCATAAGGGGCGTTCAAGTGCAATAGGAAAAACTGCTCGCTTCAAACAAGTACTAATACAAAGAAATAACTAATTTACATAACAAATAGTAACTGATTGGTGAAATTCAAAGCTTAACTTAAAGTAATATAATGAACTTGTTACATGTCTGGCACGGTCACACTGACCCCATGTGAGCTTTTATGAGGTTTTCTTTCGGAGGTTTTGGAAAGACCATCACGCCGCCCCGACCGTGACATCTGCTGCGCTCCTCCTGAGCATCGTGCTAAGACAGCAGGAGGGTTAGGAAAGGTGTCCATTGGACCCAGCAAGCTTTACCCCATGCTCGTCCTGGTGGGGATCACACATGTGATTTTACCCCTCGCTTCCCGCTGTCTGCCCGTGACATCTGCCGCGCTGAGACCACTGGAGGATAAAACCTGAACCAGGTCCAGATAATTTATGTTTTCCTCCTGCCTTTTTAATGAGCTCTTCCTTCGCTGCTTCCTGCTTCCTCTGTTTTGATGCCGGTCGGCTACATCATTAACAAGCATTACCGCGGTTAGCCGGTGGACTACAGATCTTTATTACAGGCCAAATTTCTATGGTTTCCACCTTATACCGTTTATAGCGTTCATTCCTATTTACAGATGAAGATTAACCAAGATTAAGGTTACTATGAGACCAACAGGATGAAGGTAGAGAGGTTTCTAAAAGAACTGGTAAGGTTGTAAGGTTCTGTAACTGTAAGGTTCCCTAGAAACTTGACCAGGACCCTTCCTAAGGGAATGTGGAAGTGATGTAGGGTCAATGGTACTGATTGCCTACATTTCTCATGATAAAATCCTTCATTTCCCACAATCCAAAAAGATGCCAGTAAGTTTGATGAGCCAATTGGGCAGCTCGCCCCGTTTCTTCTCCACCAGGGCAGCCTCCGCACACCTAGACTGGCAGACTAGCTGCTGCGCATCTTTGTGACGGATTTAGCTGAATCTCATCCTTATTTTATACAAAACACTTTAATGTGCAACACCAAGCTGACCTTTGCATGTCTGGCGGCTGTCTGCAATGGGTCTGCCTCAACTGTGAAGTACAGCCGAGTGTTCGAGAGTCTGCAGGTTCGTGGCACCCAGGAAGGAAATGATGTCATGTCACCAGAATGTTGACCTCAGCTCCACGCAGCTGCAGCATCCCACCAGGAAACCTGGCGCCACACCCGCCTTCAGGATGCAAAGGATCACAGTTGGACCTGCTGGTTCTCCACCATCCTGTTGGTCTGGTAATGAGTTGATGAAAAGTCTGATGGTTCATCTTCATCTGCAACTCAAAAGCTTCCATATCCTCAACGGCCATCGATCACATGGAGGCAACCCAAAGTATTTAGGGAAAGAGATGCTGCTGGAGGTCGAAGTGAGCATCAGAATGCAGAAGAACGTGACATGGCTGTTGGTGTTGCTCCACATCCATCAGAGAACCTCTGAGTCGCCCTGGTTCCCATCACGATGTCCACTAGACGAATGTGTGATGTTGAGCTGGATCTCTGTGTTTCTGTCACCAGGAGGCTGAGTACGGTCAAGGCTACAGCCAACAGGGGGCGCCCACCTCCTTCTCCAATCAGATGTGAGGCGACAGGAAGCAGGTGAGTCCAGGCGATGCTTCTGAGTGAAGACTGGATGTTAACCGGACATCATCATCTGATGTTGGTGTTTCTTTCACAGGAAGTGCCGGAGTGAACCAGCAGTGGGTCGCCTGCAACCTACCCACAATGCAACACTCCAGCCTGCCTGCAACATTACTGGGAGGGGTTGGGATAAATGTTCACTGCTGTGAATCAGTGTGTAAATGACAAAAAGAGAATCTAAATGAGAAACCCACAACTAGACCAAGCAGTGCTGAGTAGAACCCAGAGGTTCTGGTTGATCTTCGTGTTCGGGTCTGTATCTGTGGACAGAATGTATGTTTGTGTTGTATAGATATCACTTATGAACAGATATATAATCTCAACCCTTTCTTCTCGCTTCCTATTGGACCCTGGGATTTCTTGTTGCAATAAACCCCGCCCCCAAAATCCAGATTGCTAATCAATGCTGTTCAGAGTGGGTTCAACGATCCGGTTCAGATCAGAACCAAACAGAGATCCGGATAGAAATCGATGAGCCGCTGGTCCACCAGCATCGCCTCCCAGCTCTTTGTGTTGCTGCATGTAAATATCCACACAGGAAGTGATGTCAGTCTGGACTTGTAGCAAACGCAGCCTGGACGCCGGCATGGTGGCGTCCATGGAAACTAGATCCAAAATGGCTTCCTGTCATTGTGAGTACAATTAACAGCTATCTACTACATTCCTGCTGAGGAAATGTCTGAGGGCCCAATCGTCCATCTGAGGCCCAATCGTCCATCTGAAGGCCCAAACATCCATCTGTGGGCCCAATCGTCCCTCTGAAGGCCCAATCGTCCCTCTGAAGGCCCAATCGTTCATCTGATGCCCAATCATCCATCTAAGGGCCCAATCGTCCATCTGAAGGCCCAATAGTCCCTCTGAAGGCCCAATCGTCCATCTGAGGGCCCAAACATTCATCTGTGGGCCCAATCGTCCGTCTGAGGGCCCAAACGTCCGTCTGAAGGCCCAATCATCCATCTGAAGTCCAATCGTCCATCTAAGGGCCCAATCGTCCATCTGAAGGCCCAATCGTCCCTCTGAAGGCCCAATAGTCCCTCTGAAGGCCCAATCGTCCATCTGAGGGCCCAAACATTCATCTGTGGGCCCAATTGTCCGTCTAAAGGCCCAATCGTCCATCTGAGGGCCCAAACATCCATCTGTGGGCCCAATCGTCCGTCTGAGGGCCCAAACGTCCGTCTGAAGGCCCAATCATCCATCTGAAGTCCAATCGTCCATCTAAGGGCCCAATCGTCCATCTGAAGGCCCAATCGTCCCTCTGAAGGCCCAATCGTCCCTCTGAAGGCCCAATCGTCCGTCTGAGGGCCCAATCGTCCGTCTGAGGGCCCAATCGTCCATCAGTGTCTCCCTGCTCTCAGCCAATCACAGCTCTCTCTGGAACGTTCTCCTGAAAACTCTGATGCTTCCTCCTCCTCCTCCTCCTCCTCCTCCTCCTCCTCTTCTTCTTCTTGGGTTGTTTTTTGAACGTGAAGCTGTTTTTAGCGTCGGTATCGCCTCCGCATGGTGACATGTTTTCTTTTTGTGTTGTTCAGTAACTGAAGATCAGTGTGATTCTACTTCCTGTTTCCTGTTGAGGTGTGTGTGAGATAATTTCCTGTCAATGCTTCATCAGATATGTTTTCCTCCTCTTCCTCACCTTCTGTGCATCTTTTAAACTATTTCTTCTTTTCCCTTTGCTCTTCATCTCCTCCTTCATGCCCTCCTCTTCCTCAGTTGTTCGTCCTCATGGCTTCTCCTCTTGGGCTTTGTGATGTAACTTCCTGTAAGATGAAGTACTGCCCAGCATCAGTAACCATGGCAATGGTATTGACAGTGATGTGTGCTTGTGTGACTTGTTGCCATGGAGACCCTTCCCCTCCCTGTTTCTTCAGTGAAAAGTTTCAATAAATGATAATTGCTGAGGGTCCGAGTGTATTTATTAACCCAACAGATGAATGAACGAAGAGACGGACCGGAAGCGGAATGGATCCAGGGTGACCGGGTCATTACAGACAGACATAATTCAATGTGTCCACTGGGTGGCGCTGCTTTATCCACATGTAGATTCACCACCAGTGAATCTGGCTGTTAAAGGAGAAGAGACTTTGTTACCTGGAGATGTAAAAAAATGTTTCCCCAGCGGGGGGCAAAAATGAATCTACGTAGCAAATGCAATAATAATATGAACAGTGCAGTAAAACTGCTCTTATAAATAGCTTATTTCCAAAACTTTTGAACATAGACAACAACTACAGGCTACTAGTTAACAAGCTTACGGTGCTGTATTGGTATTAGCTAGCCATCTTTTAGCTAACATTAGCTGCATCCAGCAGCATTACCCAACTCACTCTGTTAGTTTGGGGGGGAAATTGTGCCAAGTTCTTTGCGTTTTGTTGGTTTGCTGCCATGATTCTAACACACCTGAGCAGCTCTGCACAGCAGCAGGTCTCCTGCCCACAGGTATAAACCCAGCTAGCATCTTAGCGCTCATGTTGTGTTTAAAGGCGGCTCGGAAAAACGGGTTACGACATGTTAACAATGGATTAAACAGATTTAACTGCTGAAAAAGAGTGACAGAGGACACAGATATGGGAAATGCAGAAGCCGCTACTGTATCAAACCGATAGAGGAATATCGGTCAGAAAGTTATCGGCCGCTTTAAGGTAAAAACAACAAACAGCTTCCAGTCCAGGGAGGCGCGGCTGACTCGGTGGGCGGGTAAAAACCCCTAATCCCCCCCAATGGCCCCCAATGTTTACATCAAACATGACTTAAAACAAATTTGAGTTATATGACAGATATTTCTGACAAGTACTTTGTGTAAATGAGGCATAATCAAGCCGACCTTTTATCTGAGTATTGAACAGAAGTATGAATCTTTTCATGAAGAGTTACTGGAGGTCGCTCTGCTCATCTATCAAAGATTAAAGAAAAGTGGTTGAGTCACTGGAAAACTGAACCGACTTGGTTAGGTGTCCGTTTTTCCTGAGTCATCTCAGATTTTCTGCGTACTGATCCCGATGCGTCAGGCTCCCGGTTTCACCTTCTGCCATGACAGCAGAAACGCCTCCTGACCCGGGATGCTTTAGACCAGGTTCTGCTCCAGTCCAGTCCAACAGACCGGGACTCCCGCACCAGCAGCCATTCAGCTCTGAAAGGCCTGGTGGCGAGGCGAGCCGTTCATTGGACGCAGGCGTGTTGGAGCAGGATGGCGGCTCTGGAGGACTGACCGCTAAGCGCTGTAGATAGTTACAGTCCACAACAAATGACAGTTTCTTCACAGAAGACTCGTTTTTTCTCATTACCTCCTCTTTAGCACGATAGTTCCCAAACGTTACCGCGATTGATCGGCTTCCCCACTGAAGTCCTGTTTCTGGGTCAGAGTTCTGCTCGGTCCATAAGAAGGTCGAGTTTTTTAAACAATCAGTCCAGAAACACCAAAAATATCAACACCTTTCCTTTCTTCCGGTAACTCCGCTGATTCTGTCTTGCTAATCTAGCTTCTAGCCTAGCCTAGCCTAGCCTAGCTTGTTGATGGCTCAGCCTCTCACTGAGTGAAGATGCTGCTTATAGTGCCATCTTCTCTTGGCCAGGTTTTCTTTCACGCCTTGTTTTTCTAGTCTGGTGTCAGTTAGCTGCGCACCGTTTCTTCTAAAATTGCAGAGTTCATCAGAGCTGTTAGCGCTGCGACGTAGCCTTGGTCATGTTGGCTCAACGTGGCCTCGTCCTCTTCCAGGTTCAGTTTTTCTTTTTAGCAAAAGTCAATAGTCCTACTTTCTATAACATTAAAAAGTAAACATTGCTATAAAACAAAAATGTTCTGGCTCTAACATTCTGTTAAAGAAGAATTAAAGTTTTCATTGAAATTCTCATGTGAATAAATGACAGAAGTCAGGTTTGTTCCAGCCACACCGTTGTTAGAAAGACCACAAATGGCCCACGGGCCGCACTTTGGACCCCTCTGGCATAGACACTACCCATGTAATCCATAACATAACTTGTATAAAACAGCAGCAGATTGGAAGCTGAACAGTCCTGGATTAAACAGAATACCTTCTTTTGAGAATTTCTGTTTCTATAGATCAGTGAATTATTGCACATGAATATAATTTGATGCATTTTACTGGTGATATTTGATGCTTTCAGTTTGTTGCGATGCTGATGAAGCAGAGCTCTCCTCCTCTTCCTCTCCTGAGTCATAGCTCCTCCCTGCTCTTCCTCCTCCTCCTCTTCCTCAGTGTGTGTCTCCCTCCGTCTGCAGCATGGCGTCTCTCGGCCTCCTGCTGCTCGGCGCTGCTCTGCTCCACGCCGCTCAGGTAAGAACATGTCCAGGTGTCCTTCTTCATCTTCATCTGTGGCCATGATGATGCGTCGTCATGGTGACTGCAGAAAGATACTGCTTATCTTCTTTTAATATGACGTCACACAGGCCTGTGTGTGTGTGTGTGTGTTCTGCTCCTGTTTGTCTGAGTTTACCTGCTGTGTGAGGACCAGGGTGGACGTTCAGAACCGTTTAAAACCGGGTTTGGATCCGACAGTCCTCAGAACAACAGCAGAGAATCAGGACTGTGTGTGTGTGAAGCTGCTGCGACATTTTATTTCATCTGCTGTCACCATGACGACAGGACATGGTCACCCACGGCAACAAGGCAGCAGGAGGCAGCAGGTCACCTACACCACTCTGTGTGTGTGTTAGTGTGTGTGTTGTGGTTCCCTGCTAGTGAAGCTGTGAATCATTCATTTCTTCCCCCTCAAGGTAAATCACGTTCAGCCTCGGCCCGTTGCCATGGTTACGTCATCATGAAATGTTGATTCAGCTCCATTCATCAGAGCCGACTCGTCGTTAAAGTCCAAACCTGACCGAAGCTCCAACACCAGACAGAGTTAAACTGGTTCCCAGTTCCTCCTGTAGCAGAGATTATTACTGCCATCAATCAGGACAGGAAACAGGAAATGGATCTGGCTGCAGCCGGTCAATCTGATTGGTTCCTGACAATCTGAGCCATCAATCTGACCAATCCCTGGAGGAAGAACTGGAGAGAAGGGCGGGGCTTCTGTGACAGTCACATCCATCATTACAGCTGAACAATATCAGTGTTTCATATCAGTCAGTCTTGATAATTATTGATTGTACTGGTGATTATTTACCAAACCAAACATCCAACCAAAGTTCCATCCAGCCACTGAGGTTCTGAGTCCAGTTTCTGTACGCAGGTAAAAGAAGTTCAATGTCCAAACGTGTTGATGGTTCTGGATGATTCATTTTTCTATTTCACTAAACTATTACAGAGTTCAAACTTTCCTTTGTTCTCATGCTGCCTCTTGCTCTGGTAAAACCACAGGCCCCAAACCCAAATGCCTGCTGGTTCTGAACCAGGCCCGGCACTAATGGAAAGTGGACCGACCCACATTACTTCCTGTTTTAGAAAATAAATAAGAAAACACAAA
>NC_040251.1:5713794-5881294 GCF_001444195.1 Xiphophorus couchianus
TTTTTTAAAGGCAGAAAATGACATTTTTTAGGAGGTTGGCAATATTTAGCTTCATGCCAGCTAAATGTTTATGTAGCTCAAAGCTAACTATTTAGCTTAAAACTACGACAACCATTTAAATCTTCATGAAGATGAAGATTTAGGAACACACTACAAGTGTGTTCCTAAGCCACACTTGCAGTGTGGCTTAGGAAGGCACACTGCAAGAAGCTAACGGAGCTAACGAAGCTAACAGAAGCTAACGGAGCTAACAGAAGCTAACAGAAACAGTCAGGTGTCTTCATGGGACTTCCTGCAGAACATTAGCTTACAGGCAGGATTCCTATTACAGTCGGGTAAAACTAACTCGTCACACGGCGCTCTAACCCAGCTCACAACCTGTTTAGCTGTTTTTAGCCATTTCCTAAATCAGAAGCTAATTCAGCTTCATCTGCATTTCCAAACCATCAGCAGGTTTTTCTCCTCTTCCTCTGCTTGGTCCTCCTCATCCTCCTCATCCTCATTTCAAGGCACTTCAGGTCAAATTGAAAGAGGTTGATGTTAGTCAGTGTGCAAAAATGACTTTTCTGGCTGACCAGCGCTAGCTTCGTAGCACTTAGCTTAAGTCAACTACCCAACATGCATTGCAGTGTAAACTACATGATGACGTCTGTGTGACAACCTTCAGTAATTTACTGACTATTTTTACATCTGAAATGTTTCTCCAGTTGTTGCAGCTAGCCTTTAGCACCAGGTCAGGCAGAGTGACGGCTATGCCCGTCACTCTGCCTGACCTCTGACCTTTTGCCTCAGACTCTAGCTGCAGCTCTTGGTGGTGGGCGTGGCCTGGACGTCTCAGTGGGCGGGATCAGACGACAGCGCAGAGACCTCCGCAACAGGCTGCCATATGACGAACAAATGATGTCATATCCTGCCTTGCAAGCAGGAGGCGGAGCCAACGACCTGTACTACCAATCAGAAGACTGGAGAGGGCGGGGAATCGACCAGGCTCTGCAGCGATTGGTGGAGAGAGACCAGAGACGGGAGCAGGAGGAGGAGCAACGAGCAGGTTGTTTATTCAGCCGTTTTCACTAAATATTACAATTATTATTCATTTACAGCCGCTGATTTCCTCTTACTGAGCAGTTTTAACAAACAAACAAAGGTTTACACCTTTAAAACAGCTCAATTATATTTAATAAAACATTTAAAACTCGCAACTTTAAAGTTTTCATTCATTTTATTCTCGTTTTCATAAAAAGCTCTAAAATCTTTAGCCAACAGGATGCAGGAACCTTTGATGTCACATTTTATTCAGAATAAGCTCCAGAGCCAATCACCTTCATCCACAGCTTACCTGGCTGCTTTGCTCCGCCTCCTGAGCGAGGCAGAGAGCGCGGGATTGGTCGGCCCTGGAGACGTGGAGGTGCTGGAGGAGGAGGAGGACGAGGAGGAGGAAGAGGGGCCTCCAGGGGACTTCCAGACCGCCGATGTCGCAGACTACGATGAGACGGGGCGGGGCATGAGCATGGGGCGCCCCGGCGCCCCCTGGTGGGACCTGGTGGAGCCGCAGCTGGCTCAGGCGCTGCTGGACAGGTGAGTGAGTCAGATCAGCTGTCTGAGGAAGAGGAGGGTGTAAATGTTAACGGGACGGGTGGATGTTTGTCAGGATGGATCCCCGGCTGGCCCAGAGTCTGCTGCAGAGAACCAGGGAGTCCAGCCGGACCTCAGCCGCACCGAGCCGAGACCAGGACGCCCTCAGGTAGGACCACACATCTGACTGACACTAAAAACTAAACTGGTCTCTACAATCTGCAGTAGAACCAACAAGTGTGACTGTGGGTACAACTACCGCCAACAGAAACTCAAACCGTCCTTTTACTAGACCATCACAAGCTGGTAAGAATCAACAGAGGCATCGTTAGCAAATTAGACACATTTCCTCCGGTTCACAGACGAACTACGGGCGAAAGTAGTCACAAGTTACTTCTCTCCATCATCTGTGGGAATGTCTTAAAATCCAGAAGTTTTGGAAGGATGTTGTTAGGTGTCTATCTGACTTGTTTAAGGTGAAAGTCCCACTAGATCAGGAGGGCCCTGGAGGGCCGGCAATAAAAATGCATCTTTTATTCTCTCCCTGGTACCAACAACCTTCTCCACATGTCAGTGTTCTCCTAAGGCCTCTAATGATCCATCATTTGATCCAGGTGCATTAAACCAGGGAGAGACTAAAACATGCAGGATGCCGGCCCTAGAGGACCGACTTTGGGCACCACTGGATTAGAGGTTAAGCTCTGTGTTTTAGGAATATATCCATCCATCCATCCATCCATCCATCCATCTTCTTCCGCTTTATCTGGGGTCGGGTCTCAGGGGGTGGCAGCTTCAGAAAGGAGGCCCAGACTTCCCTCCCCAGCCTCTTGTTCCAGATCCTCCAGGGGAATCCCAAGGTGTTCCCAGGCCAGTAGAGGAACATCGTCCCTCCAGTGTGTCCTGGGGTTTCCCCTCCTCCTGGTGGGACCTGAACTCCTCACCAGGGAGGCGTCCAGGAGGCATCCTGACTAGATGCCCGAGCCTCAACTGGCTCCTCTCGATGTGAAGGAGCAGCAGCTCTACTCTGAGTCCCTCCCTGATGACTGAGCTTCAGCTCTCTCTTCACCACGACGGACCGGTACAGCGCCCGCTTGACGGCAGACGCTGCGCCAATCCGCCTGTTGACCTCCAGCTCCCCTCTTCCCTCATTCGTGAACAAGATCCCGAGATACTTGAACTCCTCCACCTGGGGCAGGACACCCCCCCTGACCTGGAGAAGGCACTCTACCCTTTTCCGGCTCAAGACCATGGCCTCGGATTTGGAGGCACTGATCCCCATCCCGGCCGCTTCACACTCGGCTGCGAACCGCTCCAGCGAGAGCTGCAGATCACGACCCGATGAAGCCAAAAGGACCACATCGTCTGCAAAAAGCAGAGACGAGATCCTAAGGCCACCAAATCGGATCCCCTCAACACCTTGGCTGGTCTAGAAATTCTGTCCATGAAAGTGATGAACAGAATCGGTGACAAAGGGCAGCCCTGGCGGAGTCCAACTCTCACCGGAACCGAGCCCGACTTACTGCCGGCAATGCGGACCAGACTCTGACACCGGTCATACAGGGACCTGACAGCCCGTATCAAAGGGCCCGGTACCCCATACTCCCGGAGAACCCCCCACAGGGCTCCCCGAGGGACACGGTCAAACGCCTTCTCCAAGTCCACAAAACACATGTAGACTGGTTGGGCGAACTCCCAGAACCCTCCAGGACCCTGCTGAGGGTGTAGAGCTGGGCCAGAGTTCCACGACCAGGATGAAAACCACCCTGCTCTTCCTGGATCTGAGGTTCGACTATGCGAAGTCTTTCTCCATGGCCTCTCCAAACTCCTCCCACGTCCGAGGTTTTGCCTCAGCAACCACCAGAGCCGCATGCCGCTTCGCCCGCCGGGACCCATCAGCTGCTTCCGGAGTCCCACAGGCCAAAAAGGCCCGATAGGACTCCTTCTTCAGCCTGACAGCATCCCTCACCGAAGGTATCCACCAACAGGTTTGAGGGTTGCCGCCGCGACAGGCACCGACAACCTTGTGGCCACAGCTCAGATAAGCCGCCTCGACAATGGAGGCACGGAACACGGTCCACTCAGACTCCATGTCCCCCACCTCCCCTGAGACGTGCCCAAAGTTCTGCCGGAGATGGGAGTTAAAGCTCCGTCTCACAGGGGATCCGCCAGACGTTCCCAGCAGACCCTCAACACGTTTGGGCCGCCAGGTCTGACCGGCTCCTCCGGTGGTGGAGAATATACCGAGTGGAACTTAAACAATCACAGATTAACACTAAATTGATAGATTATGGACTTCTTCAAGTCAGAAGATCTACTGCATCATGCTGGAGGAGCATGGACCCTCCCTCCCTGGACTCTGGAAGAAAGAAATTACAAATTCGCTCAGACTGGAAAAACTAAAGTACATCACCAAGGGAGACTTTGGGAACCTGTGGGAGCCAAATATGAGGATGGTAGGGACTGAAGGCAGAGCTTATTAATGAGCGTCTTAACTACAGTTTCTATTTATATATTGTCTTGTTATTTTCTCTGCCTTCATCTAAAGGGTTTTGTATATTTTTGTAACTAAACAAATGCAAGTTTGAATGGTGAGTGAGTGAATGTAAGTGTGTATAAGTTCATGTTTATAATGTTAAGTTTGTTGTGTCCGAAAAGAGAAAATTCAATAAAATACATTGAAAAAAAAAAAGTTACTTCTTGATACAAAAATGACCACAATAAAAATAGAAGTCTATGCTGGGAGCCTGACAGCGCAGATCTGGTTGAAACCTGTGACTAAAACAGGCTGCATGAAGGAGGAATAATAATAATAATCATAACAACTAATATAACTAAATACGCCCAGATGCTCCCCGACAAAAACACTCACACAGAAATCCCTGCTGAAAACCACAGAGGAATGAAACTGTAAAGAAAGCAGCAGGTCCCTTTAAAATGAGCCAGGGGCCCGACGACCCCAACACTCCGAATCAATAATCAGATCAGAAACCAAACTAAAACTGCAGCAGGTCCACCTGCACACACCAAATGGATCTAGTTAGAGCAGAAACCTGAAATAGCCAAAAAATAACAACAACAATAACAATAATAACAATAACAACAATAATTATAACAACAAAAATAACAATAATAACAATAATTATAACAACAACAATAACAACAACAATAATAATAATAACAACAATAACAATAATAATAACAATAATAATAATAACAACAATAATTATAACAACAACAATTATAACAATAACAATAATAATAACAATAACAATAATAACAACAATAATAACAATAACAATAATAATTATAACAACAACAATAACAATAATAATAACAACAATAACAATAATAATAACAACAACAATAACAATAATAACAACAATAATAACAATAACAACAATAATTATAACAACAACAATAACAATAATAACAATAACAACAATAATTATAACAACAACAATAACAATAATAATAATAATAACAACAACAATAACAATAATAATAACAACAATAACAATAATAATAACAATAATAATAACAACAACAATAACAATAATAACAACAATAATAACAACAACAATAATAACAATAACAACAATAATAATAATAATAACAATAATAAGCGGCTTTTGCCTCCTCCAAACTGAACCCAGTCAGCGGCGCTCTGTGAATGATGTCGCCTTCAAAAACCAAGAGGAAGAATCAGAATCAAACCTCCTGTAATCTGATTACTTGATTACCTGATTACTTGTCTCCATAACGACTCGGCTGCGCTCTGCCCAGCCTCTTCCTTATATGGTCATACTTCCGGGGAGGAGACGCCGACTACCAGGGGCGTAGGAATAAGTTTACAATTGGGGGGGACACATGTCGGAAATCTGAGATTCGTAAATATTCAACAGAAATATATCTTAAGTACGCTACTTAAAAAAAAGGCTATTTAATCTTTTACTTTATTCCTTTATAAATTGTGTCTTGCAAAAATAATGCATTTAAAATTTACATAATGCATTTGTTCATAAGATGTGAGCATATCACCAAACAAAATGACTGGAGTCTTTTATTAAGTAAAGGGAGATGTCTTTCAAGGGCTTCAGCCCTTGGCATATTTAGTGTCCGCATACACACTAGAAAATCAAATATTTCAGTTGGATTAAAAACAATTCAGTAGGCCACACAAGTGCAAAGTTTGATATGTTTTATTTTGTCAAACTTGCAATAATGGTCAAAAATGAATCTTTGATTAAACAAAATTCTGAGATGAAAGAGCCCTCACAGACAATGTAGTGAACAAATTATTCACACTTTTAACATTAAGTAAAAGAAGAAAAGAAAATCAATCAAAATATGCTTATTCAGTTTGTCGAACTGTATGACTAATTAAACCAAATCAAAAATGAAGAAATATTTACCAACAATAAATACACATTTAATAGACAAGCTTTTTAACTCACTGACTACAGTGTGCTTTAACTGTTGGAAAAGCAGTTAGCACAGAGATTATAGGCCACATAACCCTAGGTAGAGATCAACACCTCTGTGCTTCTGAACAATTGCACTTTACAGCCATGCATTTATAATTCGCCAAAAATGTGCCGGAAACATAAAAGGATGGCAAACACTGGCTTAGGCAAAAGAGCCAAAATGTTTTTTCCGCCTTTCATTTGCAGCCACAAATTGCTTGCAAACTGACTTCTTGTCCAGTAAATCAAGTTTATCTTTATGTACATGACAGACAGCAACATGATTAAGCCTGTTTTGAGTCATTGTAGACCGGAGCCACGTTTTGAGTCTACGAAGCGCACTGAAACTTCTCTCTGCCTCAGAGGATGAAACGGAGACCACCAAAAGCAACCTAACCAGAGTTTCCACTTGCCCAAAAAGTCTACGGACCTCTCCAGGCAGTCCACCAATGATCCCTGCAGCTTCTGCGCTGTTGCTAAATGAGTAGTTCAGTCTAAACATAGGAAGTTGCACTGAAAGTAACTCTCTATTCAACTCTGGGTATTTCCCAATGACTGCAGCATCAATCGTTCCACTGAGAAGTGTCTCTTCCAACTTTTGCAAAGTCAGCAAGTCATCCTGGTTAAATAGCCCAGTGAGCTGTGCATCTACAACATCCAATACTTTAAAGAATTCACCTCTGTAGTGGTCATTGGCACATTCAGGTTGATGTGTCTTAGCTCCTTCAGTGAAGCGTTTTGGGGGTGGCCTTCTCTGTGTAACTGTGATGGGTTTAACACCCAAAGACTGAACCTCAGCCATCGCCTTTTCAAACAGAGTGTTGAAACTTTCTTGATTTCTTTTAGCCTTAAGTGAAGTCTGAACAACTTTCACAGCAGTCCTCATTCCAGCAATGGTTTGAGTTCTCTTCTGGAAAGAGATGCTCAGGCATTCAAGCTCATCAATCACAGGTGAGGCAAGGATGAGACCCAAAACTGTTTTACCTTTCCTAAACTGCCCCAGCAGTCCATTAGCAGTGGATGCTGTGTTTGAGGCACCAGAAGCCATCTCCTGCAAGCTAGCCAGCACTGACCCATACTGTGACAAAACATCTCTGATTGCTTTGCTCCGTACTGCCCATCTTGTGGGGCAGAGGGGTTTTATTGCAGTGCACGATGGATTCTCTGTATGTGCTGTTGCTGCATGGATTGCCTTAAACTTCCCTGACTGAGAGAAAAGAACTCCAAGCTGGTTCACCCAATCCAATGCGTCTCTGATCAGAACTGAGGCTAAGCAAGCTTTCTGTGCAATTAAATTAGTGCAGTGTGCTCCACAATGAACAAAAAATGCTAGTGGCTGCTCTTGCTTTATCAGTGCCTGTGCACCTGCATGCTTCCCAGACATATTGGCTGCTCCATCATAAGTTTGACCTCGTAAACCATGCATTGGTAAGTTTAATCTGAGCAGCACATCTTTAACAACAGCAGCAAGGCTTTTTCCTGTTGTTTCAGAAACTGAGTACAAGCCAATAAACTCTTCATGGGGCTTCATGTCACTGTCAATGTATCGCAGACAAATGCTTTCTTGTTCTTTCCCAGAAATGTCCTGTGTTCCATCCATAATAATTGCAAACTCAAAAATTGGTAGGTTTCTGATTTTATCTGCTATTTCACTGACAATACTATTGCTCATAGAACACAAGATTTCATTCTGTATCTGTGGACTTAGGTATTCTTTCTGAGACCTCAGCAACCACTTAGCCAAAAGGGCATCATCTTCTGCCAGATTTTTTAACAATTGATACAAATTGCTGTCATCATCGTCATGCCCTCTCAAAGCTTGTCCCTGCCGTACCAAATATTTTATGGAGCTCACAATTTTCTCCAGACAGTGCCTATTGTCACCTTGCTGAGTTGCCAAAGCACTGGATAATTGGGCATTTATAGGATGACTTTCTTGTGCAGTCACAGAAACAGCATGACGATGTGTGTGACTATTTTCATGTGCTTTAAATTTTTCGCATGCTTTTTTCCAATTTTTAAATCCAGAAGTGATAAAGGCGGGTTCGGATTTTGCACCAAATGGTGTGAGTTTGTCCTGGTAAATTGCCATGCAATAAAAACACAAAATGCCATTTTTCACTGCATCATAATGTAGCCAGGGAAATTCCTTGTACCACTTTCCTTGGAAATGTAAAGTTCTGTTGGCTAGAGCTTGAGGGTCTATGAATTTTGGATGTGGCTGATTTGGCTCTGTTCTCTGTCCACTGACTTCAGAGTCTCTCAGCTGTGTGTCCCTAGTCTGAACTCCCTAGAAGGAAACGTTACAATGTCACTCAATGCCCCTGAACTACACTTACTACAAGCAAAAGATTAAAATTTTCAACTTTTTTTGTGGACTCTCATGAAGTATCTACTCGTATGAGTTACTCTATCTTACCTGTTGCTCCACTCCTGTCTCTCCCTCACTCTGACTTCCTGCCTCTAGCCCGGTTGCACTATCCTCTCCTTTTCCTGTCTCCTTTGTGCTGTCCCTGCATTGTTGCTCCTAAACATATGAGATGGTTTCAGAAATGAGGTACAGCTCTTGAGCCTAACATGGCCAATTTTAAATCAAACAAAACATTTTATTTGTCACATTACAGACTTTACGCGCAGAGTTAATCGCAGAGGCAAATAAAATAAATCCATTAAAATCCTTTCAGAGTATTATCTTATGGACTCTGAACTAAAGTCTTTCTGACAGGGAGCTGACAGTGTGTTGAAGAATTATGGACAGGGCGCTTTGAAGCATCTGGTTCAAAAACGCATTCTAAACCTTTGGTAGAAATCCATCTATCCTTCCATTTTCTGTACACCCTTGTCCCTTAGTGGGGTCGGGAGGTTCTGGTGTGGGGTACACCCTAGACAGGTCGCCAGTCTGTCCAGACCTTTGGTAGAAATGGCGCCTTTAATTCCAGTTTGCAGTACAGAACAGAGAAAACTACAGAGTTGTCAATGTTGTGTTAATCTATTTATAGTCTAAAAAGAGGAGCCAGCAGTTTATTTGAGGAAATAAAGGTGCAGAAGTTAATTTGTTGGTTAGCCGCTGCTAAGAATTAAAATTAACTCTCCCTGTGGTTTTAACTAACATCAGGAGCGCGGCAGGTATAATATCTGTCCATTTCGGCGAAGCAAAACCACGCAAAAAATAAAAAATCCTCGTAAAACGCACGCCCAGACCGGGCTAATTTCAACACAAGGGCAACACAGGTGTTGCCCTTGTGTTGTGTGACTGTTACTCACACTGACGTTACTCTTTTTAAAAAAGCTGAGTAAGTCCTGCTGCTGTTTCAGCCTTTTAGTTGGTGGTGGCATTGTACTGAAATGAGATATATATATAAAAAAAAAGACATTTTGGCTAGCGTAGCAAACGTCTAGAGAAAGTTAGCAGTTAAATATTGGATGAGTGATCATCTCAAGACTAAGATGATTAAACCAAAAAGATTCAGTTCCTATATATGAAAGTGAACTGACAACAAGACGTTATAAATAAGCAATATTCATAGCAGCATTCCCGACAGACCATTTTACCTCATTCGCAAGTTTCTGACTTCTGTGTCGCTGTTTCCCTCCCTTCTAAGTGCTCACTCAGCAGTTCAGAGAGGGGAGGGGGAGTACCGTGACGTAACGCGATGCTGCGCCTTCAAAATAAAAGCACGCTAGTTAAAAAAATGTCAAAATCCAATATTTTGCGGTACAATTTTTTGGGGGGGACATATCCACCTGGCTTCAATATTGGGGGGGACATGTCCCCCCCGTCCCCCCCGCTTCCTACGCCGCTGCCGACTACACAAGAAATGAAATGTAATACAAACGTTTCATGATGAAAGCTGAAAGTTCTGACATCATCTAACAAACAATCAAAAACTAGCAACAATAATTTGGTTTAATTAGCCTAAGAGAAAAAAAATGTGGTTCTTTTTTCTAAACAGTAAATATTTAATTAGCAAGTTAAATCTGTAGCTACAAACACAACATTTAATTAGCTAAGAGCTAAATCTATACATTTAGTTAGGAAACATTTAGTTTGTTCACAAATATTTAGTTTGCCAACTAAATGTCTAACTAGCACCAAACTAAACATTTAGCTGTTAGCTAGCTTAACCGCTAGTTAGCGATGTGTTACTGTGTCTCAAACCTTCTTTTGTTCACTTTCAAACCTTCACATTCTGCGATGTTTTTCAAACAAAACAGGATTCAAATCAATCGTTTAAAAAATGGTTTTTCTTTCGTTTCTGTAAAGGTTTATTTATGAAATGTTGAAAAACAGATTTCTGTGATTTTCCTTTGCAGGCGGATGGTTGCTAAGATACTGTCTAGTGACGGCCCTAACAACGCCCAGGTGATGATGTCATCAGGCCGCAGAGCAAAGAGGGACCTGTCCACCATGGCCAGACCCGTTAGCCCCGCCCACAGACGAATCCGCCGCTCCCTGGACGGCCAGTCGCCTAGCAACGAGCCACCCCTCCTCAGAGTAAAGAGGCTGGACGACGAAGAGGAAGAGGAGGAGAAGCTCCGCCCGCGAGGACCCGGGCTGCAAAGGATGAAACGCATCGATACCATGGCAACCGCTGACCTAGAGGAAGTGAACCACGGGAGTCGTAGGCGCCGCAGGAGAGCTGTGCTGAACTACGACCCCCAGATGTTGATGGATCAGATTCTGGATTACCTGAGGGAGTGAGAGGAGGAAGAGGAGGAGGAGGAAGATAGTTCGGGTCGTGTCTCACATTTTTATTGTTCGTATCGTTTCTTTGGTTTTGCTGCTTGTGTAAATTTGAGCGGATCAAATGTTTGTTGTATAAATCAGGAGAAATCAGGAAGAATTTTCAAGAAGAAGCAAACTTCTGATCTAACATGTCTCAACACTACATTACCCATGAGGCTCGGCTGGTAAGCAGTGATGACGCGTTCTGTTTACACTCGGCTTCCTGAGTTTCTGGGTGGAAAAACAACGAGAGCGCCCCCTGCAGTTGGATGTGTGACGTTGGGAAGGCCTGAGTTCAGGATCCAATAAAAGCTGGTTTAATAAAGAAGTCAGTCTGTTAATGACGGCTCGTCTCACACAGAAACCCAAACGTCATCACTTCCTGTTTGAAAACACAGAATGCTAACAGTAGCTAGCATCGTCACAGCTCTGGTTTTCCAGCTTCTGAGTCAAACCGAACGCAGCATCAAGGCTGACCTCTGACCTTCAGACACAAAGTTCTCATTGGCTGACTTCTAGCAGCAAGGCTTGCTGGGAGTCGTAGTTGACAGGTTCCCTCTGTTAGGACAAATGGACATGTGATGAACAGTGTTTGTGACCGTGGCAACAGCTTCTCAGCTCTGTGATTGGTTCCTGGTTGTCGATGTTCCCGTACCTTCAGCTTGTCGCTGTGCTGACCCGCCCGTCTGTGGAGAAACTTTGATTTGTGTCACAATAAGAAATAAAGTCATTAAATTCACTCGTCTCAGTGTCTGCTGAAAAACTCACCAAGGTCACAGAGGTCACCAGCGTCCGGTTCAGGTGGAAAGACCAAACCAGAGAGCATGCTGTCACTGGTTGCTATGGTGATTCCCTCCTTTTCCAGGGAACCAGGCCACACAATCACAGACCAGCCCCCATGTGAAAGTAATTCCACCGAAGTGGGCGGAGCCTAGAGTCGCTTAGGGGCGTGGCCAAACGTGGAGACGAGGGGAGGGGGTGAGTGGGTCTGCTGCCATCTTCTCCACTTTATCACAATAATCAGACTTTTCAGACCCTGAAGAGATTTTTTTTTTATCAATAAAAAAAACTTTTCTGTTGTTGGAGACTTTAATGGCCACCAGGGGGCGTCAGAGATGGACCAGAGCTGAGGAATGTAAAGATGGACTGTTTTAAACAATAGCAAAATTCAACTGCAGTACCACCAATCAACCTAAGGAGGGCAGCACTCAGACGGTTTCAGGCAATGTTGCAGAACTAAACAACTTTTCATGAAATTGTAAAAGTTTGAATTAGAAACATGCAGAGAATCCTACACAGGGGCGCCTGTAGGGGGAGAGTTAGGACAATCCTAAGGGCCCCTGAGCGACAGGGGGGCCCTCCACAATTTTCTTTTTTTGATCATAGAAATTTTAAAAAATTGGGGCCCTGTCAATTACAAAATGAATCATATTGTGTTTTCTAAAATTGTTTTAGCAGTAAAAATGAAATGTTAGCGCTCCCAGAAAAACATCCATATTCACCCTGAACCTCCTGGATCTGCAGGAAATGGTTGGTTCCTGCTTGACGGTGACGATGTTCAGCAGCAGTCAGTGGAAAACAAGAACGACTGTGGCTGTTATGATGCTGCTAAGAAAAATTATAAAGTTAGGTTTTGAAAAAATAGAGATAAGAGAGAGAAAAAGGTAAAAGTGTTAATTTATAACCCAGTTTTTCTCTGAGACCTGGGTAGACTGAGAGATTATCAACCATGTAGCATAGTTAGCTTAGCTACAGGCTGTTGGCCTCCAATTCACTAACATTTAATAAATTAAAGAAATAAATGACCAACATATTCATATATTGAACTTGTCTCTGTACCTTTTACCTCTTAACAACAGGTGAGTCAGTCAGCAGCAGCTCTGACCTCCTGACCCGTCCTCTCTCCTCTCCTAGTCAAATTAAAGCTGCACTAACTTTTATAAAAATATTTTTTTACATATTTGTTAAAACTGTCATTATGTTGTGACAGTTTGGCATGAGAGATAATCTGTGAAAAATCTATTTCCTCTGCTTTCTCCCAGTTCTCTCTAGAAACAACCAATCAGAGTCAGGAGAGTTTTAGCGCTGTCAATGACAATCTCATGTGGTGCTGCTCCTCCTTCCCCTTGCTCTGTGCTGTGCTGTAGCTAGCAATAACGATAAATGTTTCTCCACCTTTAGCACATTTAGCAGCGAGTGAATGAGGTTGATTGACAGCGCTAAGACCCTCCTCCTGGTTCTGATTGGTTGTTTTGGTCGGAACGTTGCTTTACTTTAGCTAGCAATAGCAGCTCAGGGAGCAGGTGGAGGAGATTGATTGTTTTCACAGATTATCTGTCTCAGAACAAACTGGCATCATGACATGATGACAGTTTTAATAAATATGGAGAAAACATTTTTATTAAAGTTATAAACTGCAGCTTGAATAAAATGCAACTACACTGTGTTGCCACAAGGTTAATTTAGCTGATTTTACTCATGTGTTTGAAGAGGAGAATAAGAACTTCCACAGCGCTCTGATGTAAAGATACAAAACAAAAATGTATCCCCCAGTTTTGCGTTATCCTTTACAAGAGCAATTAAATCCTAAATAACCTCCACAAAACAAACTTTGGTTGAAAAACTGTGTGGCTCCGTCGATCTTACCTTCCCTTCTCTCTGCTATCTAACCTTCATTAACGCTCAGGCGGCAAACATCATTTGCATAAATTGCAAAATGGCCAATTAAGTTATAAACCACACAAACGTAAAATTAAACCCTTATTCACAATAAAACATTGTGAAATTAGCTGCATGCAATATAATAATGCTACCTAAACCTTAACAAATGCACTTATTAAATTACTAATTAAACAAATAAGTTTTAACATGTGAATATGTATACATTAACTTGATCTCCACATACATAACATTTTTTGAGAACTCTGGATTGTTTTATGTATATTTTGACTGTTGCTGGTGGGGAGAAACATTTCAATATCTAAAACTAATAGAAAAAATGTAAAGAAGCTACTTGCAAACTGTTAGCAGATTGTTGGAGCTATTGATTCTTTATTTCTTGATCCTTTTGAATTTTGTTAGTTTATTCTTAAATTTATATTTTTTGTATTATTTACAGAGTTTATTTGTAGGTTAATGATTGTTTTTAATTTATTTTGTGTTTTCTTATTTATTTTCTAAAACAGGAAGTAATGTGGGTCGGTCCACTTTCCATTAGTGCCGGGCCTGGTTCAGAACCAGCAGGCATTTGGGTTTGGGGCCTGTGGTTTTACCAGAGCAAGAGGCAGCATGAGAACAAAGGAAAGTTTGAACTCTGTAATAGTTTAGTGAAATAGAAAAATGAATCATCCAGAACCATCAACACGTTTGGACATTGAACTTCTTTTACCTGCGTACAGAAACTGGACTCAGAACCTCAGTGGCTGGATGGAACTTTGGTTGGATGTTTGGTTTGGTAAATAATCACCAGTACACTGACTGTTGGATGTAAAATTCATGAGCAGTAAATATTGTGCTAGTTATTAGTATTGGACCAAAGAAAACAAGCCTTTAAAACTGTGACACTTTTGATGAGTCGGGGAGGGGGGGGGGCTTAATTTTTTGTCATGGGGCCCCAGATCCCTGGCGGCCCCCTGATCCTACATAACCTATTTAAACAGTTTCTCAGCTTGAAAAGCTGATTTTGTGGCCATTTACACCTTAAAGGGCCGGTATTACTTTCCAGGCAGATTTAGCGGGTTTAGTACTTGTAGTCTTGGTCTTGTTGAGAAACGAGACATTTTCTATATGTGGTCTCTTCAGGTCCGTTAATGTGTGTAAAAGTGAAACCACAAAGACAGCAGTCACTGTTCAACTTCACAACCAACCAGAATTTATTCAAACAATCAAATGCATCAAATCAGACCAACAGCTCAACATGGTCATCAGAAACCAAAGCCAGAAAGGAAACATTAATTACCTTAATAAATGCAAATTGTCTTGGGAGAGCAGTGAGTGTGGCAGCTAAGACAGTTTCACCCAGTGATCTGATTGGCTGTTTTAGCTCAATAACCTTATAAAAAAGGTTAAATACTGAAGAAAGTTTATCAGCTGCCTGAGTTTCTCATCCTTTCAAACTGAACCACACAGATCGAACCTGAATTGACTCAAAACAATCAATAAAACAATCTAACCCTAACCCCCAATATTCCAACATGCGCTAAAGTTAAACATCATTAAAACTAGCATAATTTTACTAATATTCCCAACAGTCTCGACTCTCCAGACTTCTGGATGGTCTCGGTCGTGGAGGACTCTGGATTTGATCTCAACACCACAACTGTGGAAATGTCCCTGAATTGCCACCATATTGTCCAGTTTATTTGTTCAAATCTTTGTTTTCACCGGATGCAAAACGTACCGATTCAAATCCCAGCAATAACGTGACTTACTAACTGCGTGTGTCCCGTCGGCCATCGCCTCCCCTTTAACTGGCACGCAGCGCTGAGACATGCGCAGTGGTTTCCTCTGAGCGGCAGAAGATGTCTGTAACCGTCGGTAATAAAAATCCACTACATAAATCATCAGACATGGCGACATGAAACTTCAGCAGCGCTGACGGTGGAACTACGTCAAACTTTTATCGTCACTTAGAAAAGAAGCTCCAAGAAAGGTGATGCTAGCTAAGCTAGCTGGACAGAGACAAACTGCTTTCACTAGGAAAAAAGCTGTCAGTCACTGCGCTGCGTTATTGTTGACTGACGTGTCACTGATATGGGACAACGCTGTGACCAAAAGTCTGCTATACAGTGACGTGACGTTGACGACGATCCGATTCTTCTGAACGGCTCTTTACTGTCAGCGACAGGACTGGAGCCTCACAGAGAGCCACTCTTTGTTCTTGTAATGCTCTGGTACTCTGCAGTAGCTATTATTCTACTTAATTAACTATATAATGATATTTATTTAATCAGCGAATAAATAAAACAAGAAGGGAAGAGCACACAGAGCATGCTCGTTGCTCTTGGGTTGTTCTCGTCTCCTGTCTTGGTGGCAGATGAGGGAGGGTGAGAACAGTCAGGGTCGCCTGGTGCTTGTTGCTCTTGGTCAGTGTTCATAGTTGAGTTAGTTAGATAACATTGTAAATGACATAAAGCTAAAAAAGCCAATTTTACATCATTTCACATAATAATTCACATAAGAGCCAGTAATAAAACATGTAGCGACCTCTTGGAATAAACAGCAGGAAGTTCCAAACGGAGCAGATTTTTGTCATCGACACCTTGGAAACTGTAGCATGAAATAAAAGGATACAGAATTGTTGGACATGCGTAACTCTTGTATAAAATTAATATACAAAAAAGAATATGTTGTGTCTTTAGCTTGTCAGCAAGGAGAAGCAGCATTCAGTTTCTATGCACCACAGATCTGGATCAAACTCCCAGAAAACTGCAAACCAGCTGAAACACTGAGATCCTTTAAATCCAGACTAAAAGCTGCTGTTAGTTTTATTAGAAACATAATCAATAATCAGTTTAACTTTTTGTCATGTTTGATTGTTGATTCTATGATGCATGACTTTGTGTTTCAGTGTTTTTATGATGTAAAGCACTTAGAGATGCCTGGCTGCTGTGGTGGCGCAGCGGGTTAGCACGCCCCACGTTTGGAGGCCTTAGTCCTCGACGCGGATGTCGCGGGTTCGACTCCCGGCCCCGACGACCTTTACCGCATGTCCTCCCTCCTTCCTGTCTGCCTACTGTAGAAAAAAAGGAGCCGCTAGCGCCGCAAAAACTCTTTGGAGAAAACAAAAAGATGCCTGGCTGCTGAAATGTGCTGTACAGATCAAATTTGATTGATTGATTCAGACATAAACAGTTTTCATGTTTTTAACAGGCTGAACAAAAACTGGCACTTAGTTTCATTAATCCGACATACGGAACAGAGAATATCTCCAAACATTAAGATTTATTGATCACCAATAATATTAATGGCTTATTAATAATATTCAATGTTAGAGTTAATAATTTCTCCCACTGAGGTTCACAGAAGCTCAGACGAAGCGAAGCTTTAAGGGTTCTGGAGTTCTAACAAATGGATCCGGTTCTGGTTCTGTCGTGGAAAAAAACTATTTCCAAGCACTGCACAGGTGAAATCACTCAGAGAGCTGACAGGACAGTCAGTAATGAAGCAGGTCTGAAACAGAAAGCTCCGCCAGGCAGAGACACACATGAGTTTTATACAAAGGATCCAAAGCCTGGAATCAGTTTGGTTCCCATGCAGCTGGGAAAACAACGTCCAACCTTCTGCATGAAACCCAAGCAGCTTCAACTTGGTGGGAAAATACAGAACTTAGAATAAACATACAGCGATACAACCAGCAGGTGGAACCTAACTGTAATTTTTCCACATCAGGTTCTAAATGTTAATGAGCAACAGAGAAAAGAGCAAAACAGAGACGGACAAAAAGTTCTGAACCACCTGGACAAAAAACGTCCAGGTGATTCTGACCAGGTCCGCCTCACTGGACCTGGGAGCGGGTTTCTGTTGGACTGTCAGCTGCTCCAAGGAAGGGAACTTCATCTTTTGCAAGTTAAATATTTAGTTTGAAAGCTGAAGCTTTAGCTTAGCAAGCTAACTAGCTCCAAACTAAATGGTAAGCTAAATATTTCATTTAAGATAAATATTTACTTTGAATCATGCATTTAGTAAATAAGCTAAATATTTAGCCTGAAGTTAAACAGTTTTCACCAACTAACTCTGCAGTTCCACCCACTGTGGATCTGTAGGGAACAACGAGGGAACGTCCAGGGAACCTTTAGGGAACGTCCAGGGAACCTGGCTCATGTCTGTTCACCACATGCAGGAACTTTAACAGTTCCACTAAAACAATCTCAGCGTCTGGAGAACGCTCCTCTGTTGATGAAGATGATGAAACATGGCGGTGTGGACAGATTTCTGAGGAAGAGGAGAGACATGAGAAGAAGAAGAGCTGAGGCAGCAGAAGAAGAGAGGACTCACCTCCTCAGGCGGACATCAGCAGGCCTGCGGTCACTGAAGAACAGAAACATGTTCAGCATCAACAACTCAACCCTGAGCTCAGCGTTCTTCCTGCGGCGGCGGCTCACCGTCCGGGGCGTCGGGCGGCAGCAGGGCGTCCTGCCGGTTGGCCAGGACGAAGGCCAGCGTGGCCAGGATGGCGTAGTCCAAGATGCCCAGCAGCGCCAGGATGTAGGCCCAGTGGACGGAGCAGTTACCCGGAGAGAAGCTGCCTACCTGGGGAAGGGGGCGGAGCTTAAACTAGGAGCCTGACACCAGCAGTGAACATCGCCATGGTAACTAGGCTGCTGGTCTGCAGATACAGGAAGTTCTGCTGCTAATCCTCACAGATTATGATTCCTGTTCCCATGGTAACAATGTTTAACTGATGTAAAGAAGAGAATAAAACGTTCTTACCGAGTCTCCGCACAGAACTCTCATCTCTGGACTCTCCCACGAGTCGGGAAACAGGAGACACGCCAGGGCGAGACAGAAGCCTGCAGACAGAGAGGAGACGTCAGTTCACACAGCGCCACCACCAGGCTGGGAGGGGAACTGCAGAAACATTGCCTGTCTTTTGTTTTAGCCTGAAAATAAACGATGATCACATGAAACGGAGTTTATAAAAAGTTTGAAAGGCCAAGCTTTTATTCTGGTAGTCCACTTCCAGTTATCGGGAAGTGAATTTGGATATTAGTTAATTATTTATCTAATTTACCTGCAAAGTTAGTAGTTAGTGTGTAAAATTAAATATTTGGTTTCAAGATAAATATTTATCTTTTTTAAAATGCTGTATTGTGTTTTTAACCCCAATGCAAAGCCAAAAGCAAATTTCCATACATATGTGTGGACAATGATTATTACTAATTAAATACTTACATTTCAATCTTTGTAAGTGAATGACAACATGATGAAATTATGACTCGAAAATTAACCCTGAATTTTTTCTCTTAACAACTAACTAGACCAACTAACTTTACAAACAGTGGCTTGACTATCTGAATTTCATCAGACCCATCCTGAGGTTCTGATGCTCAGGAAGCGGGTCAGAACCAGAACTGTGATTTCCTGCTGTTACTGGACCCAGGAGGACCAGCAGAACTGACCTGCTGTCAGCTGCAGCCAGGCGCAGATCTTGTAGACGGTGGCAGCGCTGCAGAATCGGAAGAGACAGAGACAGAGGACGCTGGTCCACACCGCCCACAGAGACACGCCCACCAACATGGCCACCGACTGGAAGGACGGCAGCGGAGACAGGCTGGACAGACCGCCGCGGCAGTCCGGGGCCGGCCAGTCCGACTCCAGGCAGACCTGGACCCAGAGGGAGACAAACTGTTAGCATCTAGCAACAGTCTTCACAGATTGAAAAGCTCAGATTGATAAATAATGTCAGCAGTGTTCAGTGATGCTGCTGATTGGCTGGTTTGGTCACTTGCTGGAAAACGTGTTTTTATTGAGCAACATGTTTATTTTACTTTATTGTGATGTGATGTTCACACGACTTTTACTGACTATAGTGTATTTAGTTGTGGAAGCAGCTTAGTTTAGCGTACGACGAACAGTACAAATTCCTCCTTGAATACATCCATCCAGATAAAGATTTAGCAAGCTAACTAGCTTCAAACTAGTTAGCTTGTCTACCTTAAAATAAATATTTGGCTAACTAAATACTACATATTCATAACTAGCTGCAAAGTGAACAGCAAGCTAAATATGGTAACACTTAATTTGACGGGTGTGAATAAGACTGACACAACACTGTCATGAACATGAAGGTTTCTTTATGAATATTTATGACTGTTGTCATAAAGTGTTATTCAATAAATCGTGAGACTTTTAATACAAAGTTGACATTATTCAAAATGTCTTTGTTATGACAACTTGACATTAACCAAGAAATCATGATCTGTCATAAATTTGTTATAAATGTGTTACTGATTAAACTTTAAAAATTATGTAGGTAAGAGATAATATTAATGACACTGTAATAACACTTAATGACATCGTCATAACTGGTGCTACTTGTTCCACTTGATGTAAGAGGAATTATTAATGACGGTTATTAAAGCCGAATAAATCTTTATTGTTGGTCCTACTTGTTCCGCTTTATTTCAGGTAAAGAGAAATAATTACTGTTTTGTTAACATTTTTGACAGTGTAATAACATTTAATAACATTATTATGACTACTATTATGACATATGATGGTTATTGGTTAATGTCAATTTGTCATAACAAAGACATTTTGAATAATGTCAACTTTGTATTAAAAGTGTCACGATTTACTGAATGACCCTTTATGACAACAGTCATAAATATTCATGAAGACTTTCTCATGTTTATGACAGTCTTATTCACACCCCGTCAAATAAAGTGTTACCCATAAATATTTATCCATCCATCCATTATCTTACACACTTACCCTAGTGGGGTCGCTAAATATTTAGTTGAAGCTAAATAGTTAGCTTTCACTCTATCCATCTATGAGTTTCTGAATCTGTTATCCACTCTGACCTCTGACCTTATGACGGTGCAGTGGGGTTGGAAAAGGAGTTAGCAGCGGTTGTTAGCCACTGTAACCTGAATCAGCAGAATGGACGGTTGAAATATTGCTGGGTTTCAGACATGTGACCTGGATGACGCGAAATTCAGATGGAGGTCCGGAAGTGAATTTCTCTGGTTCAAAACAAAGCAAAATTGATCACAACGAGTAGCTAATGCACTAACTGGGCTGAAACAGACGAGGCTGTTGAGGATTTACCCGCACGGAGGCGATCCACATAACTAACTCATGTTATTTCTATCAGCTTGGATCTGCCGGTAAATTTCTGTAAGTTTCTGTAAATAAAATTCATGCTGAAGTTGTACGTTAATGTCGAGTCGTTGCTGGATTCAGGTCCAATGTAGGTCAGCCATTAGCAGCGATTTACAGAAACCACATGTTCATGTCTGGACATGAACATATGGCTGTGGAGGTTATAATTTATTTAGCTTTTTATTTGTTTAGCAGGAAAGTCCTATTGAATAAACATTTTCTGACCGGGACTAGCTAGGGCATAAAAATAATATATCTTGCCTTACATATGAATGCTGGTCTTTCTAAGTAACTGTCCAATAAAATATCTGAAAATACTATTTAAACGATGCGATCGTTGCCTGTTAGAAAGTGGCTGCAAACTCTGGCGTCGTTAGTTTCTGCACCTCCTGTTTTTAGCTGTAGATTGTTGATCCATTTTTCTGGTAAGATTTTTTAAATTAACTCCCTTGTGACCGACTACCTTCGAAACAAAAAATAACCTTTATCTTTCTCTCTATTAGAACGGCTGGAACAACCGTACAGGACTCAGACTGTAGACATTTTAATGCTGGATCAGCAGAAATAAATGGGCTCCATTTACTTCCAGCCCTCCAACTGCACTGATGTTGGTGCTACGTCATCTGGAACCCAGCAATTCCACACTTTCACTTTATTTCACTTCGTCCACGTAAGGTCAGATCTCTACTGAACTTACATTATCTTCTCGAGTTCTTACTCGCTACAGGATTACAAGAAAAGAAAGGGGAATAGGCGCCCCCATGTGGTGATACCTAGTCAACTCTAGGAACCAAGCAGTAATCACCACTTTTGGAGGAAGGAACGCTGCCATCTGATTGGCTGATCACCTCAATGTTAAAAAGGTTTGTTGTAAAATAAATAAATACAATTAAAAACATTTGAATCCAGAATTTAATCGGGTCATGACCCAGTAATGTGAGACCGGAAGCTGTCAGGTTCTGTGATTGTTCAGCCTCCTCACCTCAAACAGTCCCATGGTTCCGCTGGGCAGCGGCGGCCCGGCCCGCTGCGTCCCGGAGGCCGTGGTTCCGACCCAGGACGGCTGGACCAGGATGACCACCTGGATGATGGCGAAGCAGAGCGTGCACACGGCCCACAGCACGCCGACCGCGCGCGCGCTGCGCACGAACTCGGTCTGGTAGAGGCGGGAAAGGTCGGCGAGGCCCGGAGACACCGACATCCTGGAGGGGGCGGGGGACAGGTTCTGGAGAACCCGAGCGGAACCAGCGCAGAGTTCGGCCCAAACAGCAGCCTCTAGAGGAACAGGATCAGAACCGGTTCCAACGTGCTGCAGTTGGTTCTGATTCTTCAGCTCCCCAGAACCAGAACCAGAACCAGGTCGAAACTGTTTCAGTACAGATCCGAGCTCAACCAGAACCGGTTCTGAGGGACTCGCTGATTATTGTTCTGCTTTCTGATTGGCTCCTGAGCTGAAAGAATGAGCCAATCAGAGAAGCAGATCCAACATGCATCCATCCATCTGCTGATTTCAGAACAAATAGTAAACAATAATCAAGCAGCCAATCAGAGCGCAGCAAAATCCCGCAACATCAAAGAGGAAACATAAGCAAAAGATCAAAGGTTCCGGAGACACCAGCGTCACTCACATCAAACATCAAAGCGCCGACACGCAGACGTCACGTCATCGTCTGTCAGATTTACCGACACATGCACGAGCCGAGGCGCGTTCACGCTTCAAAAATCAGCAGACAGGAAACACGAAGAGAACCGAACTGAACCTGAGCTGGAGCCGCGACGGACTGCGGTCTGAGGAAGAGGAGGAAGATGGTGATGAAGAGGAGGAAGGCTTTCTGCAGCGGGAGGAAGAGGAGGCAAAGTTCCCGGATGCTCCAGTCTAACAGATTCTGTCACTATGGAAACAGGCTCTGGGTTCATCACCATGGTAACAGAAGATAATCTGCCCCAATCTGGCAGATTTTCATCCAGAAACAGAAACCTGATTAAATACTACAGATTTACGGAGCATTTAGAAATTCTGTTAAAAAATAAATAAAAAAGAATTTTTATCTTCAGTTTTATCAAAACATAAATAGTTCATGAAATTCTCCTCGTCTCTTTTCTTCATTCAGGTAAATAAACGCATAATTATATTATGAACATATTATTTTGTATTTATGGAAGAGAGACGAATCCAGACGCCATTTTGATCTGGAATAATCAATCAGGAGAATCAAAATGAAGGTTTCAGAGAAACTGATTTTATGTTAAACGGCTTGCCATACCCCCGACCGGACAGTAGAAAAATTAAAAACTGAAAATCAGAAAAAAATCATTTTTATTGTCAATAAAACAAATGGTAAGATTTTTATCTCAAATATTGATTATTAACAGGTCGGTTCTGACCCGGTTCTGATCCAGAGCTGGGTTTATGAATGAGGTGAACTGAACCATATCAGAACCAGAACAAAACCAGATCAGAACCGGATCAGAACCAGGTCAGCTGGTTGCTGTTTTTTAGAGAGTGACATCAATTCAATCCAACCAATCACATCGCAGCAAGATTATAGGTTTGTGATGTCACAGGAAGTCAGAATTTTTACAGGAAGTGTTCCTTCGAAAACCAACTCTGGGTAGGACTTTCAGAATAAAAGCATGTTCAGATCAGGAAGCAATTTGCACTAAAATGATAAAAGCGAAGCTGTTTCCATGGCGACCAGCCAGCTCAGCACCAGGGAGGAACTTCCTCTCCAAACTTGGCGAAGTGAGCGGCGTTCTTGGCTTCGAACAGAACCTGAGCAGAAGCAAACAGAACATGAGAGGTACCGCCGACCAGTCGGAACTGGACCGCGCCTGACCCGGAGCCGCCTCACCTGGTGGTGGACATAGGACTCACACAGGTAGCACCAAACGGACAAATCAGAGAAGCTGAGCACCACAGGGTGCTCTGACACGGCGCCGTGAGTCACCATGTGCTCATTAACGTAGCGACCGCAGCACACCTGGAGGAGGGGATGGGACAGGTGAGACAGGGACCACATCCTGAAGACAGGGAGAGCAGGAGGGGTGTAGGGGGGGGCTCACCTGATAGCACGTGAGGCAGATCCAGTTCTCCGCGTCAGAACCGCAGTCACTGCACGGCTGGAAGACGTCAACACCTGAGGGAGGGAGGGGCTTAACTGCATCCAGGTGAGGACACCAGGGCAGAGGGTCCACCACGTACAGAGTGTCCTGGGAACGGAGGGACAGGTTGGACGTCACACCTTGGCACTCATTAAGGGCGCGGTTAGCAGGTGAGCTAATATCTACTGACTCCGCCCATCTCAGTGCTGCACGTCAGCTCCAGAGACACCTGAGGCTTCGACCAACCACAGGCTCCCTCTGGCGTAGGCTCCGCCCCTTCGCCTGACCCCTCTCCTCCCTTGGGGTCTGAGTCTGCTGTTGCCATGGTAACATTCTGACAGGAAAAAGGAAGTGGTCAGATTTGAAGGCAGAGGTCAGAGAGAGACATATCTAAAGGACTCACCTGAGTCTGCATGCTCTCTGCTGATTGGCTGTTCTCCAACTCAGGCTCCACATCACCTTTGACCTCCATTGTGGGCGGTTCCTGTGGGGTGGGCGGGGCTTGAGTGATATCTAGACTGGCCAATCCCTGAGTGAGCTGCTCCATACCCTGCATCTGATTGGACGGGACAAGTCATGTGACTCTATGCAATTTAGAAGGAAATCTTTTTTCAATCTGGGCGTTACCGTAGCAACCTCCTGTCCAGCAGGGGGCAGTGGCCGTTTGTCTGACTTCTTGCCTTCAGAACTACGTTTCCCACGATGCTTTGGGGAGGGGAGGGCCAACTGCACCGACTCTGGAACTGAAAGGAACCGAGTCAGACAGAACCAGATTAGGAACCGGAACCAGAACCAGATTAAAAACCGGATACAGAATGAGAACCAGATTAAGAACCGGACACAGAACCAGAGCCAGATTAAGAACCGGATACAGAACCACATTAAGAACCGGATACAGAATCAGAACCAGTTTAAGAACCGGACACAGAACCAGAATCAGAGTAAGAACCAGATACAGAACCAGAACCGGTCCAGGTCCGAAACTCACCGGTAATCCTCAGGGAGCGCCAGTAGGGGGCGTGATGTCGGATGACTTCCCTGATTGTTGCCACTGCACAGTGATGGGGAGGAGGGAAAGGTGTGGCCAGTGAGGGGGGAGCGTCTCCTAGCAACATGCTGGTGCACATCGCCATGGAGTCAGAGATGGACGTCAGGTTATAACCGCCCTGCAAAGAAAGCCGGCCAATCAGGAGCAGAGGAGCATCAACCAATCAGGAGCAGAGGAGCAGTCAGGCCTCACCTCCAGGATGATGAGGACACGCCCCCCAGCCAGTGACATCAGCAGGTGTGTGAGGTGGGCGTATCCCTCAGGAGTCACCTGGTACCCGCCCAGCGGATCTCCCCGGGCCGCGTCAAATCCGGCCGACACCAAAACCAGTCCGGGGTTAAACTGCAGAGGAAAAACGGACCAATCAGAGAACACCGCAGGGAGGCGGCCAATCAGAGGCCTTCAGATAGTTTCTATTAGATGAACTGCCTGTAACAGTAAAAGTTATTGATTAACCAATAACCAATGGTTCTGTCATTGATTACCTCGGCAGCGATCGGCATGACAATGTGATGAAATGCTGCCAGGTAATCAGAGTCGCCCATTCGCCCGCCACTCCACGCTACGTTCACGTTAAAGCCCGCTCCCTTGGCCACGCCCACCCTGTCGGAGGCGGCGTCCTCTGAGAAGGGGAAGAATGTCCCGTTGTCATAGCGATGGAGAGAGATGTACAGAACGCTGCAGACAGAGACAGAACATCAGATTCATGTCGCTGCGCTCTCACTCTCACTGCTCTCCTTCCTCACCTGTCGTCGTCTTCAAACATGTGCTGCGTCCCGTTGCCATGGTGAACGTCCCAGTCAAGGATCAGCACTCGCAGCTGAGGATCATGGGAGTTTTTCTGGGCGTAGCGAGCGGCGAGAGCGGCGGTGTTGAAGAGACAGAAACCGCAGGGAGCATCTCTCTCAGCGTGGTGACCCGGAGGGCGGACGATGGCCACGCCGTTACTCAGCTGCAGTGGAGACAGCCAGCCACCAGGGGGCACAGCCTCTTATTATTTACTTTCTTTATTCAGAGTAGGAGGTTTTCTTAACTGTAAAATCTCCTGTTGCTATTTATTTTTACCCTGAAACTAATAGTTCCTAATAAAGGAAATAAATTTAAGGCAGAACTCCATGAAAAATTATTCAGAATTAAAATGAGGAATGTTACACTTTATAAATAAAAAAATGACTTTAAATCGGTTATTGGTGATATTGGATCTTTATGCTACTAATATTATGACTTTATTCTGGGGATGTAAATCTCTCAGTTTGGCTCTGATGCTGCTGTTGTTCTTTGATCAACACTTTGTCTGTCTGGTGCGTTGCTATGGCGATGGCGCCATCCAATGACTCCTGTCCAGGACCTGCTGAGGCCTCCTGAGGGCTCAGGTGTTCCTGCGGGCCTACCTGGCCACTAAGGATGGCGTCCACGGCGTTGAAGCAGCTTCCAGCAGCCAACTGGGCGCACTGGAAGCTCTGGTTGCTGAAGAAGATGGAGGTGAACTCGTTTCCCAGTTTGTGAAGGTCGCGGGGTTTCATCTCCGCCGTCGCCTTCATCTGCTCGATGTGCTGCAGGCTGCAACACACACACAGGTAAACCCTCCCGGTGGCAACAGCTGGGCACGCAACCTTTCACCTCTCACCTGTGACACACGGCCAGCTCCTCCTCTGTCGCCAGGCGGGCGGGTATCCGATGGCAACGGGCGACCAATCCCTGCTGCTGATGTTTGGAGAAGATCTTAGAAATCCTCTGAGGCTGTTCAGGGTGATGCCTGCAACGATTCACACGTTCACAGCAACACGCTAATGCTAGTTTCCATGTTCAGCGGTCGACTCACCTGTCCCACAGGTTCACATGCTCCATCATCTTCTCATCGTAAGCCAGACCTGTTGTCGTGGCAACACAAGTGTTGATGGAAGCCGGTGTTGGGCTGCTGTGATTCGCTGCTGCTGTGATGACAGGACTCTCAAGACTGGGTCCAGCCAGAACCTGCAGCGAGGCCCAGTGTGGGTACAGCGCTGAGACGGTCCCAGAGATGGACTGCAAGGCGCTGGGGACAGAGACAGGAGTCAACAGGGGACAAACTGGAAGCACTGGGAGCTCCACCTCCCAACAAATACATAGCCAGCGGGAGCTGCTGTTCTTCTGTTTCACAGCTCAGCTTCACAACGCCGCCATCTTTAGCTATAAAGATGCTACGAGTCAGAGCCCAACACGATAAAAATGTCTTTTTTCTGAATGGGAAGGAAAAATAGATGTATTTTCTATTACACCTTTGGATAATTTCTCTTTTATCCTGGGCTTTAGCCTGAGTACCAGGACGTCTCAGAACTCACTGGACCTCTCCCAGTGTGACCAGCAGACTGAAGCCCTGCCTGTGGCCAGTGTTCCCAGTATAATAAATAAATGTTTTACTCTTTCACGTTTTGTGTACTTTTAAATAAATCAATCGGAAGTGTTAGTGTATTAATACAGCTTATGTAATTAAATAAAAATGATTTACTCTTAGATTTTTTTTCACCCTTTGCTGTCAATAGCAGAGTTGACATAATCTAATTTTTTTTCTGGAAAAAAGTAAGAAAAATATGTAGTTTAATGTTTGACAATAACTGATAAATCAAAAGTCATTTATCAATAAAATATAAAAAAATAAATAATTTTTTTCTTCTCTTGAAATGTTGAATGTACATTAAATTATGAAATCATGTAAATATGTTCTTGAATAAAACACTGTGAAAGTGTGTCTGTTCATCAATGTCAATATAAAAAAACTATCAGAATCTTTTCTAGCAAATTAAAATATTGTGCTCTTTATTCAGAAATCTCCCAAAATAATTAAATAATCACATTAAAAGTTAGAAACTCTGTCTTTAGTCATTTCTGTGATTACCAAATATATTAGTGTGTGTGAGAAAATGTGTCAATGACATTTATTAACTTAAAATACTTAGTAGAACAGCACTTTGTGAAGTTTGGTCCAGTTACTTGTGTTAGCTTACTGTCACATAGGCCACGTTCAATATGGCGGACGCTGTGACAAATCACAGCAACGGGCCGACCCGTCTACGTATTCATGTCTATGGCAGAACCTACCTCTAAAGGAAAATACCAACCATGGATTTAGCATAACCTAAAGCTAAACTGATGTATCAACACAGAGGTTAACGCTATAGAACTATGCTAACACAATATTATTATAGGAATCTAATGCTATGGTGCAGCACCAACCAGTGCTAAACTGCTCAGCTAGAAACAACCCCCCATCTCAGCCTCCAATCAGAGAGCAGGGTTACCTGTCACAGGGAGCAGTGGGCGGGTTCAGAAGAGGACAGGCCCCGCCCAGCAGAGATGTGACGCAGGCTGCGACGCCCTCTGCTGTCGCCTGAAGGTCATAGCCTCCCTGACAGAAACAGCACCTGACTTAAGTTGCAGTTAAGAGCTTCACGTGCTTTTAGTGTGAAAAGTCTGATGTGGAAAATTTACCTCCAGAGCGAGAACGAGCCGACCTTCAGCCAAACTCATCAACATGTGGGTCAGAATGTGGAAACACTGAGGGCGGACACACATCTCCCCCTGGACACACACACACACACACACACACTGTGAGTCAAGTGACCCACAGGACGGAGGGGCTGATCTCAGGTCAGTTTTACCTTCGGATCTCCGGCTGCAGCATCAAAACCAGCTGAGACCAGAACCAGCTGAGGCTGGAACTGCAAACACACACACCAGTTACTGCAGGCTAACACACCCTGTGTGTGTGTGTGTGTGTGTGTGTGTTACCTCATAGGCCACCGGCAGCAGCACCTGCTGGAAGGCGGTGATGTAATCAGCGTCGCTCATCCCCGTCTGACACACAAACAGGAAGGAGAATCAGAACCAGCGGTGCAGGAAGGTAAAACAAGCGCTCCCTCAGGAGGACTGATCCAGGGTCAGCAGCTCCAGTTTTGGAGCGGTTCTGGAGTGGACTCACCTTGTTCCACGGCAGGTTGATGTTCCTCCCTTCAGCTCTCCCGCTGCCCACAAAGCTGCAGTCCGACTCCTGCAGGTGAGGCCAGAAGGCTCCGCCCTCATACCTGTGGATGCTGAAGTACAGCACACTGACACACACACACACACACACACACACACACACAGGATTTACCTCTCTTCAGAGTTATGCATTTTATTTTGAAATGTTCCCCTGTATGTGTTTATTTCCTGATGGCCCCGCCCCCACAGCTCTCAGGTACAGGTGATGAACTGAGGCTGTTCTCACCTTTCTGTCCTCCCTTGTTTTAACTGGCTCTGCTTCCTGCCAACCAGCTGCAGCGGCTGGTTAACGGCCAGCGGCTGGTTAACACATCAGTGACAGATTTAAAGGGGGAGTGACTTCCTGGATCAGAGCCGTTTTGTTTACCTGGGATCCTCCTGGAACTGGTACTGGATGCCCTGACCATGATGGACGTCCCAGTCCACGATCAGAACCCTGAAAACACAGGAACACCTTCAAAACCCTTTCAGAATAAGAGCATCCTCAGAACCTTTCAGAATAAGAGCATATGCAGCTGTTTCATCCACAGAAAGGTTCTGAGTCCGTTCGGGTTTTGTTCTGGACTGTAATCTGTTTCTGCTGAAGTTCTGGGATCGACCAGCAGGAGGCGCCGCTGCGGCTGACCGTCCCTCACCTGTTGACAGCGTGGCGTTTCTGAGCGTAGCGAGCCGCAACCGCCATGTTGTTGAACACACAGAAGCCGTTGGGCTGGTCGGCCTGAGCGTGATGACCTGGAGGTCTGACCGCAGCAGCAGAAGAAGAAGGAGGTCAGGTGCGTCTCCTGGGTCAGGTGACAGGAACAGGTGCTGCTGCGTTTACCTGATGACAGCGAATCCGTTCCTGACGTCAGAGGTCTGGACCCGATCCACCAGCTGGAGGACTGAACCAACAGCCGTCACACACACCTGGAAGGACTCCTGACACACACACACACACACACAGGAAGTAGGTCACATGATGAACTTCAGACATGTTCTACGTGACACTGACACCTGACTTCAGACAGAACGGCAGCCATGTTTCTGACTTATTCTAGTGGTTTCCATGGCAACAGCTGAAGTATGTGTTTTGGCTTTCAGCCAATAAAAACAAAAAGCAGGTGTGTGTGTGTGTAGGTGTGTGTGTGCAGGTGCGTGTGTGTGTGTGCGGGTGTGTGTGTGTGTGTGTGCTCTCACAGGGTGGAGGTAGACAGAGTCGTATCGGTCAGACAGACTCTGCAGCTCCGTCTGGGTCATCGTCCGAGTCGCCCTCATGGCGTCCACATAAAGCTTCCTGCAGCAACATCAGCAAACAGGAAGTTGACACAAACAAACAGGAAGTCAGGCTTTGTGCTCTCTGATTGGTCGACTCACGTGTGAGCCAGCAACAGCTCCTCCTCTGTAGCTTCTCTGGGCTAAAAGACAAACACAGAGAGATCAGAACCGGGTCGGCCAGCGGCCGCGCAGGTCGGACCAGACTGACCTCCACAGTGACACAGAGGCTCAGCAGCTCCCTTCTCTGCAGCTCCAACATGATGGCCGTCACTCTGTCTGGACTCTCCACATGGCTGGAAGTGAACAACCAATCAGAGACCTCGATTGAACGGAAGCAGGACCGGATCAGTTAATTGCTGCTGAAGGCCCGATCCAGACCAGATCCGTTACCTGGTATCCCAGAGGTTCTGGTGTTGCGTGAAGATCTGGGAGTAAACCAGTCCGGTTCCGCTGGCTGCAGACCTGCTGCACAGATCCTGGACACAGATCAGAACCGTTATTGGACCAGAAACCTGCCAGAAACTCCTGAGTAATCAGGATGCTAGCAGGAGTATTAGACCCGCCCCCAGATATTCAAACCCACCAATCACAGAGAGTCTCACCAGCGTTTTCAGACGTCCACTCAGACCGTCTTCCTCTTTGCTATTCTCCATCCGTCCTGTCCTCTTCACCTCCTGCAGGCTGACTCCGCCCACAGCCTGTAACCACAGCAGCAGCTAACGCACCTGAGCAGCAGGAAGCTGCACCTGCAGCTCTTCAGGTGAATCATTAACGGAGGTTCTACAGGTTGTGATCAGATTAATTACTGACCCAGTGGGTCAAACTTTAAACACACACAGTCTAAAATCCTTCAGTGTTTCCGAAGAGACTCTGGGACAAACTGACAAACTCAGTCAGAATCAGAACCATGGTTTAGAAACTTGTGTGTGTGTGTGTGTGTGTGTGTGTGTGTGTGTGTGTGTGTGTGTGTGTGAGACCTGAGGTGACAGGCGTGGAGACCTCCTGACTGATTTCACTCCGGATCCCGGAAGATCCGATCCGGACGCCATGCCTGACCCGGTCCACCTGCAGCGGAACAGAACCAGACATTTTAGAACTTAAGGGACACCGGGTTCTGGTTCCGGACCAGGACCAGGTTCTGCTTCTAGAAAGCAGATTTAAGCCTGAATGGATCATCTTCGTGTCAGAGTCAGAAGCTTAGCGGTACACGAACCACCAAGCCGGACAGAACCAGAACCAGCTGATCTCTGCTCAGAGGCAGGAAAGGTTTCCGAACCCGACCCGCCCCCAGATGAAACAGTAACCGGAATATTCTGTCACTGAGGTCCATAACCAGAACCGTTAGACATTTACTCAGTCTGATGGTTCTGGTTCATTGAGCAGAACCATCTCTCATCCAGATATGAAAATTATTTTAGATTGTTCCGATGCAGAAACATTCTGTCCGGTTTGGTTCAGAACTTGTCGAAACATATTTTATATTCATAATGCTAACAGAACTCTTTCAACTTCATGTGGACCTTGCTGATCCAACACTATCCGAACCTGTTTTCATCCCATAAATCATGAACCAGAACCGGAACTAATCTGTTTACCTGCTTTATCTTCTTCTGGGAGTCAAAGTCAGACTTCCGGCGGGTTTCCGGTTCCTGAGAGCATCAAAGAACGACGAATCCGAGCCGAACTCCCCGCCTGGTTCTGCTGGTTCCGTACGGTTCTGTTTATCTGAGCGCGAACGTAATGCAACATCGACTGGCGCTTTGAGATGACGTCACATAGCAAGGAGTAAATATAAACACGCAAGAACACCCTGAGTTGAACGATGCGTTGACTCAACCGCCATTTTGGTCCGGGCCCGGTTCCAGCCCAAGTTACAGAGTCAGGCGGGTTTCAGACTGAATACTAATGAAATCAAACCAGAAATTAATTTACTAGATATGTTTATTATGTTCTGGATTATATCAAATATATTTTCCTGAAGTGATAATGAATGATCTTATCTCCGAATCAATCAACAGTTTATGAAAGAAACTGGTTGGTTTTTTATTAACGTAAAAACGCATAAAATTTTAGCATATTGGTGTAGTAAAATATGTTGTGTGTTTTAAGTGAAAATACGTATTGACATATTTTTTTTAAATCAGGATCATGGAATTGAAGAAAACTGCAGCAGCAGATATGAAAACATGATCAGGTTTATTTGAGCCAATAAAAACACAGAATCTGGTCACGCATCACTTCCTGTGAGGCGGGAGGAAGCAGCAGGAGAAGCTGGACCAGGACAGATGGACAAACATCACAAAAAACTTTATAATCACAAATACACTAAAAGTGAAAATCAGAAGTAAAACAATGGAGCTCTCTGATTGGCTGCTGGCTGGTTTCCATTGAAGGTGTCAGTCTTGCTGTGGTCCCAGTAAAAACCCGGATCGGTTCTGATGGGTTCGTGTAGCAACAGCACCAACCTGTCATCAATAGGGCTGAGGATTATGGGTAATGTGGTCCCCTAAGGTTTAGGCAGCAGCACAAAGAAGTTTCAGCACCAACAGAACCAGCTGACCCAGAACCAGAACCACAGAACCAACAGCCACGCAAACTGGCCATATAAATAGGAACAGCTGGATGTTTTCGACTTTGTGACGTTTTATTCGCTAAGTGGCTGTTGTCATGGTTACAGAGCGGCTGAGACGGGGATAAACACGGAGCGCCTGGCGGTTCTGGATTCTGACCCGATAAATTCAGACTGCAACCCAATGGCGCTGATCGCCCCCTGCTGATGGTGGAAACGACAATTATTGTCCCACAGAGGAAAATTCTGCTGCGGACCAGTTACCGGTTGCTACGGGTCGATACTGACCCGGAACATTCAGTGTCACATCAGCTGGATCCAAGAAATTAAACTTTAGGTGAAAATGTAGTGAAAATCTTTCTGTCAGCACCAGAACCGGTTCTGTGCAAGCTGCAGTTTGTGGGCCGGGATGGTTCGTATCTCCAGAACCAATGAGCCTCCAGAACCTTCCCCAGCGGGAAGCGGGTCTCACTGCTAATTCAGACTGTTCTGGATTAACTCACGGTTCTGTGAGTTAATCCAGTTCTGGATTGGTCATGTATCCGGGTCAGTTCTGTTTGTCTGGTTCTTGAAATGAAGCCCGGCTGCTGACAGATGTCCAGATGTCCATGGGTCCAGATGTCCATGGGTCCGGCCGTCTACCTGTCCTTGGCAGAGCGCAGGTCGGTGGTGATTGGGTCATGCTGGATGGTCTGGTGCAGCATCAGCGCCAGCAGCCCAGCCCGGTTGGTCATGGCCGTCCTCAGGTTCCTCTCCTGCTCAAACAGTTCGTCCAGCTTGTACCACTGGTGGACAGAGAGGACAGAGAGACGATAAGTGTTTAGAGGAGTTCAGTCTGTGAGATCAGTCCCCCTACTGATCTCAGCAGAACTACTGGTTTTAACTGAACATCCCCAGGTGGAAGTGTTTCCAGATCTTTTCCAGTGCGTTCGGACTTGGTTACCACTCGGACTCGCTCCAGGTCGACCTCGGCCCGCCGCAGCTTCTCCCAGCAGTAGTGCTTGTTGCACTTCCTCTTGGAGACCCGGCAGAACTCCCCAGTGGGCTCGAAGACATCTTTGACCAGAGGACATCCACACACCTCATCTGCTGGGACCTGAAACATCAGAAACCATCTGAACAAGGACTCGACTGTGGTAGGATTCCACTCCTGGTTCTGATCCGTTTCCTGCTCAGAAAGAAAAACAGGGCAGTAATGGGCTCAACACACAGGCCAAAGCTTTCAGATCACGCTTTTGCAGTGCGCGCTCTCGGGTCGCGTGCTCTTGGTCATGCTCTCCAACAAGAGCAGTACAGGAAAATTGGATCGAAACACCGGGAATGAAGAAGAAGAGAGACAGATGTCAATGCTGGTTGTGTTGCGAATCGCATTCTCGGATTGCTCGTCTCCTAGAAATTTGAATGTTTCTGAAATTGGATGGAACTTTTAAAGTTTCAAAGCAGTTTGTGACTTCAAGGATGAAGAGTCAGAAAGAAGTGACAGGAATTTTGCTGTTGACTCTACAAAAGACAACGTTGGACACCCAACTGAGATGATGTGTCCCTCCGTGCTGAAACTGGTTACAGACTGAAGAGCCAACGCTCCTCTCATTGGTCAGTCAATGAAACCCTCGCTGGTTGGTCGTAGTATCATGTGACAGCAACCAAGGTTCCACTTTCTCGTGTTGCATTGCAAGCCCTCCTGTTGTGCATCTTCATGTACGAGTGCAAAGTTTCACACACACAAATATTGGTGGAGGAGGGCAATGACAGTTCCAGGGGAAAGAAGAGCAACGTCACCAGACTTGTGTCGAATCCTTAACATCCCATCGGTCGGTCGGTCGGTCCGTCAGTCGGTCGGTCCATCCTTCCTCAGATCAACAGGTTTTCATCAGAGGAGACGTACCTTGGGATCTCTGGAATGTTCTGGACACAGAACCTGCAGCCGCTTGCAGTAGGTCTTGCTCTGAGGGTTGTAGACATCACAGAACAGCCGGGTGGCCCTGAGACACGAAGACAGCAGAGACACAGGGACATGTGGGAGAGAGACATGAGGCAACATTAATGTAATGAGACTGGAGGAGGTACAGTGGTCTTACCCTTCGATGCGAGTCGGATACATGGAGCCAAATGAGGTCTGGCTCTCGTACTGTTGGACAGACAGAGACACAGTGAGACAGGAGGACGATCGTTGACGTCCTGGAGGAGCTGTTCCGCTCCCCGGAGATGTCCTGAGGGTATGAATACTTCTGGACCATGAGTAAAACCTCAGACAGGCACAAGTCTGCCTCTGGAGTCTCACCTTAGCATAGCACCTCTCCATGTGTCGCAGTGCCACCTTGGGGTTGACGGGGTGGCTGCAGGACACACAGAAGATCTGTAGGTCTGTGTCGTCCCCATCTCCCTCAGCAACCTGGAGACAGTCAGAGACGGGCCAGGGCCGGACATGGACAGGTCAGGGCCGGGCCGGGAGGACACCGTTCTGTCTCTCGGCGTATCTCACCTCCTCGTCTTGTTGGACCTGCTGCTGCTTGGCGTTGGCGATGATGGTTTCCAGTTCATGGAAACGTTTCTCCATCAGCGTGAGGCGAAGCCTGGCGGCCTGCTGCTCCTTCCTGATTCGCTCCAGCTGTCTCCGCCCCATCTCCTCGGCGACGCAGGGACTCTGCTGCCACTGCTGGATCCTCTGGGGGAGGATCTCATAGATCCGGCTGCCGATCACAGACAGCGTTAGCTGCATATCAGGCTACCGGCGTTAGCTCAGCCCTCACTCACTTGGCTGCCAGTTTCATGCCGCAGTCCTCTGAGCAGTACTTGGAGCCACTTCTGGCCGGTTCAACGCAGCCCGGACCCAGACACTGCCTCAAAGCCCCGCCCGCCTCTTTAGCCCCGCCCTCTCCTGCGCGCTCGCTGTGCCGCACGCGCTCCCTGTGGCGCTGCTTCACCTTGTGGCGCCGAGGTTTTGCCTCCTCTTTGGGAACAGAAATGGACTTCTACAGGAACACAGGTGCGTTAGTGACGTCATCGATGACATAATGAATCATGTGATCAAACGGCTACACCTTCTTCTCCGGTTTCTTGTCTCGTCTCTTCACGTGTTTCACCTTCACCGCCTTCTTCCTCAGAGAGTCTGACTGAGCATCATCTTCCTCCTCGCTGTGCCACACCTGCAACAGGAAGCCGCATCACGGAACAGAAAGTTGCTGCCTGACGTACGATTGGTCAGTAGGTGAATCCCTGATGTCTGATTGGTCACTCACCAGGTCTCTGTATCCAGCTGCTTTGTACTGCTGGTACAGCTCCAGCTCGCTCTCACTGAAACCTTCCTCGTCCTCATCCTCCTCTTCATCATCTTCTGAAAGATGCCCCGCCCCCTTTGCGGACAGGCCCCGCCCCCTGCTGCCACTCCGACTCATCTCCTCGTCTCGAACTCGAAGCATCTTCTGCTCAGAGACAAAAATTATCACAGCATCATGTTGAACGGGAGGACGCGGCTCCGCCCACCACTGACACATCACGCTGTGATTGGTTGATGAACTCTGGAGCTCTGGTTTCCATGCCAACCACGTACCCGTGCTCGGACCTCGCACTGCCGGAGGCGGCATTTCTGCCGGATCTTGTTCGGACCACCGAACTTCTTCATGTCTTTGCAGAAGTCGCACTGAGCGCAGTCCTCCGTCCGCAGGCAGGCGTCGCATTCGCCACACATCCGGGCCGAGCGCTTGATCTGCGGGCGACAGCGGCGACGGTGAGGCTTCAACACCAGGGGGAGCCAGAGAGCAGCGGACCGTCTACCTGAGAACCCCGCCGCCGGTCGATCCTGGCCTGGAGGGCGGAGCTTCGCTCGCCATCCGTTCTGTCGTCCCTCTCTGGCTCCGCCTCCTTGCTCTTTTTCTGACGGTATTTGATCTCCAGAGACGAGTCTCTGTCTGCAAACACACAGCGCTCAGCTGTAAGTGCTGCTCCTGCCAGCAGGGGGCAGCGCTGCGCCACACTGACCTCTGCAGGTCGGGCAGAACCAAACTCGGATGGCTTTGGCTGCTTTTTCCGACACGCCGACGCACTGACCGTGGAACCACTCCGTGCAGCTGTCACAGCCTCTGAGACACACACACACACACACACACACACACACACACAACCAGTACCTTCTAAACTTCTTGGTTGTGCACAACAGAGATGAACATTTGTGTTCAGACCAGTTTTATTCAGTGATCCATCAGAACCAGAACAATGTCAGCGGTACCAGTAGAAGACATTCAGAACCACCAGAAAGTATTCACGCCCTGAACACACTCAGTGATGAAGACGAGACACTTGAGGAAAATCCAGAGAAAGTGTTTCTGAACTACATCAGGATTTCTCTTTAGTCTTTAGCTGAAGACCAGGAGCCATTTCTGCTGCTAGCGCTAGGCTAGCATGTTAGCTTTGGTTGTATTTACCCAGAATGCCCTGTCCACTTCCTGGTTTTGGAGCGGTCTCCGGTCCGCTTGGCGCTCAAATTCAAACGGAACCTGGACCGAGGTTTGGAGGACAGAAGGTCAGAGGTCAATTAGCGTTCACACCTCACCAAATGGACCGGATTTGACTAGACAAACGGACAGGAGTCAGATTGAAGCGGACTGAACAGGACTGAACAGAACCGGTTTATGTGGATCAGAACCTCTCCTGGGTCCGGAGTCCATGTTGGAGTCCGGTCTCCGTCCAAGTTCTGGATCTGAGGATTGAAGGCCAGTCTGGGCCCAGTAGAGGTTCTGGTCCATGTAAAGAACCCAGTTGTTTCATTAGAATAAAGTTTCTTCTTGTGATTGATCTAGAGGTTTCTGAGTTCCTCCCGGTGCAGAAAGGTTCTGATGCTCCAATTCTGGGACAATGGAGTTCTACAGACTCCTCCGGTACCGGTCCGGATGTCCGAGCCGGTAACCGCGGTGTCCCACAGGGAACCCGTCCGGTTTAATTGGATCAGGAACTTGCAGGGGGATGAATACTTTCTCACGGTTCTGATCGGGTCCAGTTGGACCTGCAGCTGATCGGTTCAGGTTCTTACATCATGAAGCAGTTGATATCTGGTTTCCGACACACGCAGTAAACCGGAGCGCTGGGCGTTTCCATGGCAACCTCTCCTCCTCCCCGCTCCTCCTCCTCCGGACCCGGTTCGGCTCCTGCTGCCTCCTCAGACTGAAACACAACAAAAACTTCAAAATAAAAGCCCGACAGAGGTCTCCAGAACCGGAACCATAGGGTTCTGAAGGTTGTAAAGCCGTAAACATAACCAGCCCTCAACATTCACTTATCGGGTTCTGATTCTGTCTGGTTCTGCTGGTTCGGTGACGGTTCCCCATCAGGTCCAGATCTGCCTCAGAACCAGAACCGAGCCGAACTGTGGGGCCACACTGCTCCAGCCAGGCTCTGTTCATTTCTCTGACTGCAGCTCGGTTCGGTTAGGCTGGAGATGTCCGAGTCACTCCACGGACTTACCATGAGAAGGTTCGGCGGTCCAGCTGCTCCGCTCCAACCGCAACGTGTTCCGACCCTCCGGTTCCGAACCAGAGCCGAACCTGCAGGGTTCTCTTTGTTTTCACCGCATCTTCATCCTCCTCTTCCTCTGCAGGGAGCAGAACCGAACACAAAGAAGGGCGGCCGAGGCGCCCCCTGGCGGCCGGAGCTGCTCACTGCGAGGGGACGCAAGAACAGCATAATAATAATAATAATAATAATAATAATAATAATAATAATAATAATAATAGCAAATCCTCATCATCACTGTCCAGGTGTCTTCTGGATCGCGGTATTCCGGTATCGCAGAACTGTCGGTAGTACATCAGGACAACGTTAGGTCTGCTGTTTGACGGGTCTTGGTGTTTAAGGTTGTTGCTGATTATCAACCGGGATGAACCAGCTGCAGTTCTGAGTGTGTCCAGCAGGGGGCAGCAGAGGCTCAGGGAAACCTCTGAAGCAGAACTCTGGGTTTAACTGGATCCAACAGAGAAACATCTGGAGCAGCAGAAGAAGAGCTGGAGGCTCCCTGACAGCTCGAAGTGACGCTCAGAGGATTTAGGCCCACAGAACCAGAACCATCAGAAGGTTTTGGGTTCCAGATTATAAAGAATAAAAATGTTCCAGCCCTGAAGCTCTCATGGCTTCCTCTGTTCCTGCTGTACTTTTCTCTTTTCTCACACTTCTTTCTTCCACCCAACTTTCCGCCTGCTCGGATAAAGCACTCTCCTTCCTGAACCTTGACCTCCAGACAGCTGGACGTCTGTCCAATCAGGAGTCTTCGGAGCGAACATGGCTTCAAAATAAAATCCCTTTTATTGGTGTGATGTTTTAATTTCCTGAGAAGCTGACCTTTGACCTTTCATTCTCTATGTTGACATCCTGAATGTTTTCTGTTGGTTTATTGTGTCACGTTCAATGTTCTGACCCAGAATCTGAAATAAATCGCTGAGTTTCATTTCTAACCCAGTTTCACCTTCTGAATGAAATCCGTGAAATAAATGATCATTATTATTATTATTATTGATTATGATTATTGAGAGGCAGTAACAGCCTCCGTCTGCTCTGTGTGTGTGTGTGTGTGTGTGTGTGTGTGTGTGTGTGAGGGAGGCGCAGCCCCCGGAGCTCCGCAGTCAGCAGCAGACCCGCGGCGCTGCAGGTGAGTTTCAGTTTTTTACATTTTTCGGTTTTTCTGGATCCTGATTTTGGAGCTTCCGGTTGTTTTCCTGCTGAACGCAGAAAGTTCTGCTGTTCCGGTCCAGAACCCGCTGGTTTCTGGATCACTCCGTGTTTTTACATCTGCCGGTCAGAATCTGCTTCAGCCTGGAGTAAAAGCAGAACCGGTCCAGATCCAGAACCGGACCGGAACCGTTCGGTGTTTCTAACAGCCTCGAAACGGTTTCATTCTCTGCGGCTCTTCTCAGATGAGTCTGAACGAACCCAACAGAACCGGGCTGTGATCCGGACCGGATTCATCTGAAGACGTTACACAGTGGAAAAATTACAGCAATAATTTGGTTTATTTATGGGAAAAATAAGGTCCAAATTTTGACCATGTTATTCATTTTAGTAATAAATGTCAGTTTCAAACTAAACCGATAGATAGAAATAAGTAGTTAACTCAAATATGAATATAGCCTCAAACTGTATATTTAGTTTCAAGAAAAATATTTGCTGTGCTAACTGAATATTTACTTCTAAATATTAGATAAAAAGTTTAGTTGGTTTACAAAATGTTTAGTTTGAAGCTAAATATTTACCACACATTTAACTAAATATTCAGGTTGAAGCTAAATCTCTAGTTTGCTAATAATATTTTGAAGTTTATAACATTTAAAAATGTGACTGAAAACAACACAGATTGTTTTCTCTTCTTCCAGGATCAATAAACCAAATTACTGCTTCAACGTTTCACTGCGTAACTTTAGCAGCTCATTTTAAGGTTTATTACATTTCTGAAATTTCCTCCTCCCTCGGATCCTTCGCCGGGTCTCCAGGTCAGCAGCCCAGTCTTCCCTCCAGCCTGTCCTGGCTCTCCTCCTGGTGGGACGGGAACTCCTCAGCGGGGAGTCTCCATCCCAACCAGATGCCGCCCGGCTGGCTCCTCTCAGTGTGACGGAGCAGCGGCTCCATGATGACTGAGCTTCTCTCAGGGAGAGTCCAGTCAGGGAAACTCATTCCAGCCGCTTGTATCCACGATCTCGTTCTTTCGGTCATGACCCAAAGCTCATGACCATAGATGAGGGTGGGAACGTAGATCGACCGGTAAATCGAGAGCTTGTCTTTTTCACTGGGCTCTCTCTCCACCAGGACGGAGCGGTACAGCGCCCGCCGCACTGCAGACGCTGCGCCGATCCGTCTGTGGATCTCCCGCTCCGTTTTCCCTCATTCATGAACCCAGAGATACTTAAAGTCCTCCTCTCGGGGCAGGACGTCCCCCCGACCCGGAGAAGGCCCTCTACCCTTTGGAGGCCCTGATCCTCATCCCGACTGCGAACCGCTCCGGTATCGCTGTAGATCACGACCCGATGAGGTCAGTAGGACGAGATCATCCGCAAAAACAGACCCTGAGGTCACCAGAACGGATCGGCTGGTCCGCAGACTGTTCAACGCTACGAACAGAATCTGTGACAATGGGCAACCATGGCAGAGTGCAACTCAGAGCAACCGGTCCAACTCTGAGCAACCGGTCCAACTCAGAGCAACCGGTCCAACTCTGAGCAACCGGTCCAACTCAGAGCAACCGGTCCAACTCTGCCTGGAAACGAGCCCGACTTACTGCCGGTGATGCGGACCAAATATTTCTGAAATATTTGTTTTAGAAAAGATAATAAATGTAATAATAACGGTGTGTTTTGTTTCTGGCAGGATGGATGTGACGGCTCTCCACAGTGTCTCTGGCAGCACCGAGGGCGGAGCTTCCAAGCATCCCAACCAATCAGAATGCGTCTCAGAGCAGCCAGTGGCCAATGGGAGGCTTCCGCGTCACCGCACAGGTGAGAAAAACTGAACGCGACCTGATTGGTTGAAAGGGGAAACCAGTATGACGTCAGAGCAGATCAGAACTCTGGAAACAGAACCGGGTCAAACACAGAGTCCAGATTGATTCTCATTTCCCTTCAGAGCGCCATCTGGGATTTCTTCCATTGACTGAAATTCCTCTGTTTGAATTTTAACCAGCCAATCAGAGACCAAAAGGAAGGATGATGTTGAGTTTGCCCCTGGTTGTAGTTTGGAGGTGGAGGAAGTAAATGAGTTCAGTCCTTATATGGAGCAACAGGGAGATTTAAAGGGCCGGAGTCGTGTAAATTCTTATAACAACTGACGGTAACACAGTTACTGGGTTTTACCATAAAATGCTTTGACATTTTGTTTCTAGCAAAGATGGAAGGTTTTTTCACAAGGCTAAATTTAAACTTCGTTTCATACAGTAAATATACATAATATATTTAGATACAGCTCATAAGAAAACAAACAGTTTTTTTCTCACTGTCTGAACTGAAATCAAACCAAACTTTTCTTGTTTTATCTTAGTTAGAATTATCAAAATTAATTCTATTTGCTAAAAGCCAGAAAACTTGGCGAGAACATCGAGAATGTAGCGAAGCGTAGAACCGGCGCCGGGTTCTTTGTTCTTATGGTTCCACAGTTCTGTGTTTCCTGGTGGAGAAGCTCCTTCCTGATCTCTGACTGAATGATGCTTCCTGTTTCCTCACAGGTCAGGCTCCGCCCCCCGTCTTTGATAGGCTGCAGGAACCCGACGGCAGCGATGAATCTTTGACCGACAGCTTCTCCACCCAGGACGTCTCTCTCCTTCTCCCCGCCCCCCACAGACAGAAAGGTGAGCAGCCCCGCCCCCTCCCTGAGGCTGAAGGTCACCTGTGAGGTCATGTGAGGAAATCTGTTATGTCCCAGGTGTGGTCAGCTCATCAGAGCCTCACATTGGCTGCCCTCCGCCCCCCACCTGCAGCCCAGGCACCAATGAGACGCGCCTGTCGTCGACCAAGAGCCACACCTCCTTGAAGACGGACGCCGCCCACATCAAGGAAGTGGCTGGAAATGGTGAGCCAATCAGAATGAAGCTTATGAGCTGAGGTCGCCCCCAGAGGCTGGGAGGACAGCCTGTTGACCCGGTTCCCATCTCTGGGTGGACGGGTACCGGGTCAGGAAAAACAGTAATCTGGAGGCTTCCAGTGGGCCGGAACCAGGCCAGAACCTCTGTTCTACTGGGTCAGAGTCAGGCCTGAGATGTTTCAGAACCAGAAACCAGAGAGCTAAGTCCCAGACACTCTGAGGAGGAACCAGTGGAACCAACAGAACCAGCAGAACCAGTGAGGAGGATCCCAGTTCTTCTCTGAGCGTCGGCTGCTCCTGGTTCCTGAAAACACAAAAGGTTAAGTTTCGGAACGTTTTGGAGCATTTTGGAATGTTTCGGGGAGTTTTGGAATGTTTTGGAGCGTTTTGGAATGATTTGGAGCAATTTGGAACGTTTTGGAACGTTCCGGAGCGTCTTAGAATGTTTTGGAACGTTTCGGAACGTTTTGGAGCATTTTGGAACGTTTTGGAATGTTTCGGGGCGTTTTGGAATGATTTGGAGCGTTTCGGAACGTTTCGGGTAGTTTTGGAATGATATGGAGCGTTTCGGAATGTTCCGGAGCGTTTGGGAGCGTTTCGGAATGTTTTGGAGCATTTTGGAACGTTTTGGAACGTTCCGGAGCGTCTTAGAATGTTTTGGAGCATTTTGGAACGTTCCGGAACGTTTTGGAATGTTTCGGGGAGTTTTGGAATGTTTTGGAGCGTTTTGGAATGATTTGGAGCAATTTGGAACGTTTTGGAACGTTCCGGAGCGTCTTAGAATGTTTTGGAACGTTTCGGAACGTTTTGGAGCATTTTGGAACGTTTTGGAATGTTTCGGGGCGTTTTGGAATGATTTGGAGCGTTTCGGAACGTTTCGGGTAGTTTTGGAATGATATGGAGCGTTTCGGAATGTTTTGGAGCATTTTGGAACGTTTTGGAACGTTCCGGAGCGTCTTAGAATGTTTTGGAGCATTTTGGAACGTTCCGGAACGTTTCGGGGAGTTTTGGAATGATTTGGAGCGTTTCGGAACGTTCCGGAGCGTCTTAGAATGTTTTGGAACGTTTTGGAGCATTTTGGAACGTTCCGGAACGTTTTGGAATGTTTCGGGGCGTTTTGGAATGATTTGGAGCGTTTCGGAACGTTTCGGGGAGTTTTGGAATGTTTTGGGGAGTTTTGGAATGTTTTGGAGCGTTTCGGAACGTTCCGGAGCGTTTGGGAGCGTTTCGGAATGTTTTGGAGCATTTTGGAACGTTCCGGAGCGTCTTAGAATGTTTTGGAACGTTTTGGAGCATTTTGGAACGTTCCGGAACGTTTTGGAATGTTTCGGGGAGTTTTGGAATGTTTTGGAGCGTTTTGGAATGATTTGGAGCAATTTGGAACGTTTTGGAACGTTCCGGAGCGTCTTAGAATGTTTTGGAACGTTTCGGAACGTTTTGGAGCATTTTGGAACGTTTTGGAATGTTTCGGGGCGTTTTGGAATGATTTGGAGCGTTTCGGAACGTTTCGGGTAGTTTTGGAATGATATGGAGCGTTTCGGAATGTTCCGGAGCGTTTGGGAGCGTTTCGGAATGTTTTGGAGCATTTTGGAACGTTTTGGAACGTTCCGGAGCGTCTTAGAATGTTTTGGAGCATTTTGGAACGTTCCGGAACGTTTTGGAATGTTTCGGGGAGTTTTGGAATGTTTTGGAGCGTTTTGGAATGATTTGGAGCAATTTGGAACGTTTTGGAACGTTCCGGAGCGTCTTAGAATGTTTTGGAACGTTTCGGAACGTTTTGGAGCATTTTGGAACGTTTTGGAATGTTTCGGGGCGTTTTGGAATGATTTGGAGCGTTTCGGAACGTTTCGGGTAGTTTTGGAATGATATGGAGCGTTTCGGAATGTTTTGGACCATTTTGGAACGTTTTGGAACGTTCCGGAGCGTCTTAGAATGTTTTGGAGCATTTTGGAACGTTCCGGAACGTTTCGGGGAGTTTTGGAATGATTTGGAGCGTTTCGGAACGTTCCGGAGCGTCTTAGAATGTTTTGGAACGTTTTGGAGCATTTTGGAACGTTCCGGAACGTTTTGGAATGTTTCGGGGCGTTTTGGAATGATTTGGAGCGTTTCGGAACGTTTCGGGGAGTTTTGGAATGTTTTGGGGAGTTTTGGAATGTTTTGGAGCGTTTCGGAACGTTCCGGAGCGTTTGGGAGCGTTTCGGAATGTTTTGGAGCATTTTGGAACGTTCCGGAGCGTCTTAGAATGTTTTGGAACGTTTTGGAGCATTTTGGAACGTTCCGGAACGTTTTGGATTGATTTGGAGCGTTTCGGAACGTTTCGGGGAGTTTTTTTAACGTTTCCACCCGCCAGAGAAACTCGCTGGCAGCAGATTTTCATTTCCTCGACTCGACGCTGGAACAAAAACAGAAGATCAACTGGAGGCTTATCAGCTGCAGCCAGACGGCGGCTGAGCCTCCCATCAGCTCCGGGTCACACCCACTGAACCAGAACCAGAACCAGAACCAGACAGCAAAGCTTCAAGTCAACTCTGAATTTCTTCACCTAGACTGGCGGTGTCCAAAGCGCGGTCCCCGGGCCGTTTGTGGGCCCTTGAACTTATTTTCTTGGGCCCCGGAGTCAAGAAGGTTAAAAGTTTGGTCATTAAAACAGAAAACAGCTGATGACCCAGAAATGTGGAAATTGTCAGATTTACAGTCCAAAACCCTTTTTGTGTTTTTTTTTCTTTCAAAATATCTTTATTAGAATTTTAGTGGTTTAAACAAACAACTTGATCAGTATGCAAATTGTGGCAACAACAATAGTAGTATTACTGTTCAAGTCAAAATAAAATACAAACAAAAAAGTAAAACAAAATGTCTCATAATCCTGGTTCCAATACAACCATCACATATTTTACATATTATCTTTAAATTGAGATTTAACAGTGTAATAAAATTGTCTTTGGGAACTGCAGTTAACTTGTTCTTCTGACATGTTCAGATCCTTGAACATCTCCCTAGTGAAGGGATCAGATGAACTCAAATAAATCCTGTTTTCCCTTTAATATATATCATTTTTTCCAGAGCCAGATAACATCTGCTGCAGCTGTTGGTTTATGGTCCATGAGTCTTTTTCCAAACATTGATATTCATCTTTTCGCATTAAGTAAACTTAAGTTTATAAATGTCCGTTCATTTTTAGTATAATTATGTTTTTCAGGGTACAGTCCAAACACAAACAGCTTTGGCTCAAGAATTATTTGTTTGGAAATGATTTTCTCAATTACATCTTTTACCTCTTTCCAAAACAGTGTAATTATCCTCCATGCAGCGAACCAGAGATCCTCTGTCCTCTGTGCATGTTGGACAAACATCAGGAATCTCCCTGTTGTACCTATTAAGGTCCAGTGTTATTATATAAACCCACATTAACCATTTGAACTGGATCATTTTAAGAGATGTGTTGATAGAGCTGCTGTTTGCCAGTTTACATGCTGTTTGCCAATCTTCCTCAGAAAACTCTAGCAGTAAATCTTCTCTCCAAGCCTTAAGTCTATCATGAGATCCTTCAGATAGATGTAACATTACTGACTGATAAAACTCGGATATGATTCCTTTCTTCAAACTGTCCTTTGTTAACATTTTTTCTAAAGGTGACTTGGCTCTAAAGTCAACTCATCATTTTGATTTGTTCTTATGAAGTTTCTGAGTTGGAGATATTTAAAGAAATGTTTCCTATCTAGGTGAAATTTATGTTGCAGATCCTGGAAGCTCATTAGTTTGTCTGAGTCTGGTTCATAAAGACTCTGAATCATTTGGAGTCCTTTGTCTTTCCATACTTTAAATATTGAATCAGCTCTACCAGGTACAAACATCGGTTACCCCACACTGGACTGAACAGCGACAAACAACTTGGTTCATTTAATTATTTCTTACATCTCTCCATACTCTTAAGAAATGAATTTTTAGTATGTTTCAGAAGCTTTGATATTGAATTTGAATATAAATATGAAGGCAGAGTCCATTTTAAATCCTGAGTCTCCATGTCAGTCCAATGTGGAGAATGATTAATGTAATAAAACATCATAGACCTAAACTGCACAGAATAGTAACACCAGAGGAACTTTGGGCACTTCAAGCCTCCTGGGTCATAAGGAGGTACAGTTGGACTTCCTGTTGTTCCATAAAAACGCAACATCTTCGTCTTTATTTGTGAAAATAATTCAGGAGGAGCAGGAAGAGCAACATTCTGAAATATATAGAGTAACTTTGGCAATATGTTCATTTTTATTATATTTATTCTTCCAATCATAGATATTGGTAGTGGCATCCATCTTTCAAATGAATTATCTACTTCATTCAATATGAGTTTATAATTGGTCACAGCAACCTGTTCAAGATCTGAAGAGATATTTACCCCTAAATATTTAAATTCATGAACTATTTTAAACTGTAAATCATCAGAGGATGGGCTAATTCTTTCATTAATAGAATAGAAGACTTGTTTTTGTTTATTTTGTATCCAGATATCTCACTAAATAATTGAATTCTTTCCATAATCATTTGTATTGATGGACTTCATTTTGACATGAATAAGGTCACATGGTCTGTGAACCAGGAAATCCTGTTCTGCAGGTCCAGCAGTGATTCCATGAGATGAAGGTCTGAGCGAATCTGTCTGCAGCCTCTATTGATCTTTATTGGCTTAGATATGTTTCTGTTTGTTATTATTTCAGCTGAGGGATTATTGGATAATATTTTAACCCATTTTACAAAATTGTTTCCACAATTGAGAAAGATATTCCCAGTGAACCCAATCGAACGCCTTCTCGGCATCTAATGATAACAGAACAGAGTCTGAGGTATTTTTATTAAAATGAATTATGTTTAATACTCGCCTCACCTTATGAAAACCTTGCCTCCCCAAAATAAACCCGTTTTGATCTCAGTTAATTGTATTTAGTAAAACCTTTTGTAAGCGTCGCCATAGCAACTTAGAGATTATTTTCAGATCAGAATTTAGCAAACTAATCGGCCTAAAGTTGTTATATTTATTTGGAGATCTGCCTGGCTTCGGCAAAAGGATAATCATGGCAGCGTTTACTGAGGGGGGGAAATAATTTGAATGAAAAATGTCTTTAAACGTGTCTAATAATGGGGTCAAAAGTTTGTCTTTAAAGGTCTTATATAAATCTGTTGGAAGGCCGTCTGGTCCTGCTCTTTTCCCTGATTTCAGATTATCGTCAGTGGCGAACTCTAACTCTTCTTTTGTCATTTCTAGATTCAAGTTGTCCTTGTCTTCCTCTGAGAATTTAGGTATATTTAAATTATTTAAAAATTGATTTATGTTTTCTAATTTTATGCTTATTTTTGCTTTATACAATTCTTCATAGTAGTTCTTAAAAGCTGCCTTAATTTCTTGGGGGTCTTGCAGGGTTAGTTCGTTTGATATAACAGATGTGATTGGTTGTTTAGTTTCTAACTGGTTTAGTTGCCATGCCAGTAACTTGCCCGCTTTGTTGCCTTGTCGTTTGCCTGAGTCGTAAAAGACTTGATGCAGCTTTTGAAGCTGAATATTGATCATATTCTGCTCTCAAAATCAATAATTCCTGTTCTAGCTGTGGGTCATTTCCCTTATTTACTTTAGCTTGAATTACTTTTCTTTTATCTTCCAACTGTATTCTAGTTTTTCAGTTTGTTTTAGACCCTGTATAACTAATAATATGTCCTCTAAGGAAGGCCTTAAATGCTTCCCATTTTATACTTGCTGTTGTTTCTGTAGTATTAATTTGGATCAATTTGTATTCCTAAATATTTCACAAAGTTTTCGTCTTGTAACCATTTATGTTGAAATTGCCATCTCGGCGGGTCTCTCTTTAATTTATCATCTTTATAAACCAAACAACACGGAGCGTGATCTGAAATTACAATATTGTCATAGTAACAATCTTGAATTTAAACTGCAACTCTGTAGAAATCAAAAAATAGTCTGTTCTGGAGTGGGTTTTAAAAGTACTTGAATAGCAGGAGTATGTTTTATTAGCTGGTTTTCTCTCCAAACATCCAGTAACTTCAGCTCCTTCATCATTCTATGAACTGCAGCTCTACAGTTGTTATGCGACTGATCTAGTCCTGTTGATCTATCCATGCTTGGATTTAATGCACAGTTAAAGTCCCCCCCCCATTATGTGTGATCCTTTAATGTTGACAGGGTGAGGAATAAATCCTTGTAAAAATGACTGTCATCCACATTGGGTCCATATATATTAGTTAAAATACGAGTTTCTGACATTAGGGAGCCTTGGAGTATTAGGTACCTTCCTCTTTTATCTTTAATAATGTTTTTAATTTGCAGTGGCACCGATTCATGTATTAGAGTCATAACTCCTCTAGAATGGGAGGTAAACGGTGCCGTATATATAAATTGCCCCTCCACCTCCTCCTCACCTTTAAGTTGTTCTCATCAAGAAGATGCGTTTCCTGAAGAAATACAATTTTAGAGTCCATTTCTTTCAATCTATTCATCACTTGCTTTACTTTTAGAGGCGTTGAAGACCTCTGCAGTTCCATGAAATAAAATTACATTTTACGATTTGAGGCATAAAGTAACAAAAGTAGCGGGTTGCTTAACCTTATAAAAATGTGAGACACAACAAAACCGGATGTCAGAACACACATCCAACACATCCAACACATCCAACACACAAACCAAACCCTTCTACCATTTTCCTTCCCCAAACTGGGAGAGTCCCACCATATCCACTAGACTCCCCTTATGGCCAGGAACCAATCCACAACCAGTGAGGATCAGCAGAACTACTCTTGGCCTATTCTGGAGAAAATATCCCCGTTGCTGCTAAATAACATTTTTTACCTCTGAAATTTAAAAACCTTTTAAAGGACCATTTTACATTTAAATGCTTATTGTTACAAAATTAGGAACATAAATATATAACAAGCACTGAAATGCAAAGGGAAATATGGATACTGTATGGATACGCGCGAACTGTAAGATGTCATATAATGAATTTTAGTTATTTGCGTACTTTACTTTATTAGGGTGACCATATTTTAATTTGGGAAAACCAGGACAACCTGGAGGGGGGCGGGGCTCTAAAAGCGGGGAAACTCCATAGATTTGCGCTTTGCCATGTTGTTGGCTACTGACAGCCACGCTATCTATCTACTGATTAACAACATGGCTGCCGCACTGACGCGGCTCAGGGATTACGTCACACGCAGCGCCGTGCGCAGGGCCCTAGTGCCTGTAAATTTAATGGTCCAATGAAGGAAATTTAAAAAACAGGACATTTCCTCACTTTCTAAAAAAAAAACCCGGGACGCCCGGGACAGGACGTGAAATACGGGCGTTTGGTCACCTTACTTTACACACCGTCGTTCTTTACTCAGTGCTCTGTGTGTCCTGAGCTTCTTGAATTTTCTTGAGAAACTCGCTTGCTTCCCCAGGTGTTTTGTTTCCATAAGTCACTAGAAGCGTTGCAGGCTGAGTTGCTCCATTGCCGATGCCCAATTTACGCAGCTCCTCCCGGATCGGACCAAACTTTTTCCTCAGCTGGTGAAGCCCGGTGGCCAGGTCGGGGTAGAAACGGACCCGTTGTTCCTTGTAGGAGACGTCCTGTTTCCCGTGCAGCTCCAATGACGGCTTGCCTTTCTCGGTAGTTGAGGCCCTTCATCATCAGGCTCTCGGTCGGGCAGCGCCGTCTGCTGCGGGCCCAATCTTGTTTCCAGGTCCATGAGTTTGTCCTCCATCGATTTAGTTTTAGCCTCCAAGGTGCTCACGTTAGCTTGTAGCTTAGCCACTTGGTCTTCCCGGTGGAAACCCGGTCCTCTACTGGCGACATACGTTCATTGTAATCTTTCATTTCTTGTTTTACATCTTGTAGTGTCACCATCACTCCACCAAGTTTAGAGGATTAGGGTTTGATCTGACTTACTACTTTCAGACTCGCTTGTCCCTTCCTGCGCAGCCATCTTTGTTAGCTTTGTTAGCTTGTCCCTTCCTGCGCAGCCATCTTTGTTAGCTTTGTTAGCTTGTCCCTTCCTGCGCAGCCATCTTTGTTAGCTTTGTTAGCTTGTCCCTTTCTGCGCAGCCATCTTTGTTAGCTTTGTTAGCTTGTCCCTTCCTGCGCAGCCATCTTTGTTAGCTTTGTTAGCTTGTCCCTTTCTGCGCAGCCATCTTTGTTAGCTTGTCCCTTCCTGCGCAGCCATCTTTGTTAGCTTTGTTAGCTTCTCCACCGAACAGCTTCGTTTGCTTGAATGCTTCGCTTTTCCCTTTGTGTTGTTTAGTCGAGCTAGTCATTATACATCAGTTTATCCTTTTTTTTTGCATAAATCTTCTGTGAACAGCGGTTATTCCCCCTTATTAGAGCAACAAGCAGCAGGGCGAAGTTCGGTACGTTTTCTCACGTGGCGGCCATAACCGGAAGTCCCCTTTTTTGTGTTTTTAATAATATACAGATTTGATTTAAAAAAAGAAATAAAATCACAAAAAATGAATTTTTGCATATTTTTTTATGAAATTTCCCGCTCCTCGTAGTTTAAATTTGCCAGCAGGGCAAAAGGTTTGTACACCCCTGATGTCGGCGTGTCCTGTTTCGGGGCCTGTCCTGTTGGACGTGTCCTCTGGTCAACCGGAGGGACAAACTGACACAGTAAGTCTTTACAAAGAACAAAAAACTGCAAATGAGACCAAATGTGAAATACATTTGCCTCCATAATTTGTCATGATTGGGAGTGAAATAAGAAAAGCATCGTATCTGATTCTCCTCTGCGCTAACTGAACATCTTTTCAGACGTTTTCTTCTGAATTAAAATGTTTTCAAACCCTTTTAAGTTTCCCGATTGTCCCTGCAGACTGCTGCGTTCACTGCCTGCTGGCCTGCCTGTTCTGTGAGCTGCTGTCCATGTGCTCGGCGCTGGGGGAGTGTCTGGCCTGCGGCGTGGGCGGAGCCAATTGCTGCGACTGCGCGGCGTGCTGCTGCTGCTGCGTGGAGGCGGCCGGGGAGGCGGCGTGCACGGAGGAGGCGTGCCAGGCGGTGTTGGACTGCGGGATGTTGGAAAACTGCTGCGCGTCATCTGACTGCCTGGAGGTCTGCTTGGAGTGCTGCGCCATCGTCTTCCCTTCATAGGACGGCCAATCAGGGGAAGGCTGGATGATGATGTCACAGCAAAGGACAGAAACTCTTGGATTTGGTCTGAACGATCCGCATCCCGTTTTGAGCTCGGATCAGCACAAAGGTTCTCCGACCTGAACATAAAAGAAGAAGCAAGGAGCCGACTGTAGAGACAAATATTTATGGAAAATATGAAAGAATAATTTAATTAAACAAAATCATCCACTTTCTAACACCCTTGTCCTTAGTGGGTTCGGGAGGAGCTGCTGCCTGGACAGGTCACCAGTCTGTCGCAGGGCATTGTTTTTTTTATCAGCCCTTCTAAACAGTCACTCTGGGATCAAAAGGTCAAAGACCCATATCTCATAAATTAGGATTACGTTAATTTTGTATTATTTGCATGTGATCATGTTCATCTTCATGTTAGCATGTCGCTATGTTAGCATGTCTCTATGTTAGCATGTCACTATGTTAGCATGTTGTCATGTCAGCATGTCGCTATGTTAGCATGTCGCTATGTTAGCATGTCTCTATGTTAGCATGTCACTATGTTAGCATGTTGTCATGTCAGCATGTCGCTATGTTAGCATGTCGCTATGTTAGCATGTCTCTATGTTAGCATGTCGTCATGTCAGCATGTCACTATGTTAGCATGTCGTCATGTTAGCATGTCACTATGTTAGCATGTCGTCATGTCAGCATGTCTCTATGTTAGCATGTCACTATGTTAGCATGTTGCATGTTAGCATGTCACTATGTTAGCATGTCGTCATGTTAGCATGTCGTCATGTTAGCATGTCACTATGTTAGCATGTCGTCATGTTAGCATGTTGCCATGTTAGCATGTCGCTATGTTAGCATGTCATCATGTCAGCATGTCACTATGTTAGCATGTCATCATGTCAGCATGTCACTATGTTAGCATGTCGTCATGTTAGAATGTCGCTATAGTAGCATGTCACTATGTTAGCATGTTGTCATGTCAGCATGTCACTATGTTAGCATGTCACTATGTTAGCATGTTGTCATGTCAGCATGTCGCTATGTCAGCATGTCGCTATGTTAGCATGTCTCTATGTTAGCATGTCACTATGTTAGCATGTCACTATGTTAGCATGTCGTCATGTTAGCATGTTGCTATGTTAGCATGTCGTCATGTCAGCATGTCTCTATGTTAGCATGTCACTATGTTAGCATGTTGCATGTTAGCATGTCACTATGTTAGCATGTCGTCATGTTAGCATGTCGTCATGTCAGCATGTCATGTCAGCATGTCGTCATGTCAGCATGTCACTATGTTAGCATGTCGTCATGTCAGCATGTCACTATGTTAGCATGTCGTCATGTTAGAATGTCGCTATAGTAGCATGTCACTATGTTAGCATGTCGTCATGTCAGCATGTCACTATGTTAGCATGTTGTCATGTCAGCATGTCGCTATGTTAGCATGTCGCTATGTTAGCATGTCTCTATGTTAGCATGTCACTATGTTAGCATGTCAGCATGTCACTATGTTAGCATGTCACTATGTTAGCATGTCGTCATGTTAGCATGTCGCTATGTTAGCATGTCGTCATGTCAGCATGTCTCTATGTTAGCATGTCACTATGTTAGCATGTTGCATGTTAGCATGTCACTATGTTAGCATGTCGTCATGTTAGCATGTCGTCATGTCAGCATGTCATGTCAGCATGTCGTCATGTCAGCATGTCACTATGTTAGCATGTCGTCATGTTAGCATGTCGTCATGTCAGCATGTCACTATGTTAGCATGTCACTATGTTAGCATGTCGTTATGTTAGCATGTCGCTATGTTAGCATGTCGCTATGTTAGCATGTCGTCATGTTAGCATGTCACTATGTTAGCATGTCGTCATGTTAGCATGTCGCTATGTTAGCATGTCGCTATGTTAGCATGTCATCATGTCAGCATGTCACTATGTTAGCATGTCATCATGTCAGCATGTCACTATGTTAGCATGTCGTCATGTTAGAATGTCGCTATAGTAGCATGTCACTATGTTAGCATGTCGTCATGTCAGCATGTCACTATGTTAGCATGTCACTATGTTAGCATGTCGTCATGTCAGCATGTCGCTATGATAGCATGTCGTCATGTTAGCATGTCACTATGTTAGCATGTCGTCATGTCAGCATGTCTCTATGTTAGCATGTCTCTATGTTAGCATGTCGTCATGTTAGCATGTCACTATGTTAGCATGTCATTATCCACATATAAACATCACAATCAGAAACATTTAGACCTCCATCCAGGTGCTGGTTGAGAAGACAGAAAGCAAACAGAAATAATAAGAAGCAAATTCTGTTATGATGAGAATTTATCTGAGGTTTTCTTCTGGTAGGAACATCCGGACAAATCAGAGCTCTGGTGGATGATGGAGCTGATTATCAGGTGCTTTAGATGTGAGAAAGAATTTGAGATTTTAATCTGAATTCCTGAAGGATTTATGGTTGGCAATACCTGATACCATCAGGTGTATCATCAGCATAATAAAAATGTATTCCATCCGTCTTAGTGGAAAAGACTTTATAACAAAGGTTAAAAGGCAAAAATATATATTTTTGACATTTTTTTGCTGATGTTCAGATGTTGCCGTTCTCCAGGATTCTACTTGTGTCGCAGATTTACCCAAAAATACAAACTAATCGCACAAACTCGTGTTTTATTTGTACAAAACAGTCACTGATTACATCATCATTGAAATTCTGAGGCCAACGATTGGCTGCTGTACATTCAGTGTTCTTCAGACGCTTCGTGGCCGTAAACTGTCTGCAGCTGCTATGAACTTTTCGGTGACGTGTTTGCGTCCGAGATTGACAGGTCAGCAGGGGCGGGGCGGGTGGGACAGGATGTGCACCCGGTATGAACAGGAAGTCTGTGTTTGTTGGAACAAAGGCCAGGACATTCAAACAGGAAACGGGAAACCACTGAGAAGACAGCGGCTCCTGACCTCTGACATCAGCGCAGAATCAAAGACAAACCTCCTGTTTCTCCCTCTGTGTTTGTTAAAAAAAATCCATTTCAGTCCACTGATTAAACTTGAATCAGATTAACTAAAACACATTTAGTGTCTGACATAACCTTATTGCTGAAGGTCCTCATGAGTTGGCTGCAGACAGAGCTAGAGGCCCCAAACTGCAGGTCAACCAGAACACACCTCCAGAAACAAAACTGCTTTTCTCACCAGTTTCTGTCACTTTCAGTGAATAAGATTTAAAGCGCCCCCTGCTGGACAGCAGAACACAGATTAACGTAAATTAGTTACCTAAGAAACGGGAACAAAATATTACTGTTAATGTATATTTGTTTTTTATTTTCAACTTTACAATTATATGTTGATGACATACTAACCTATGAGCTGAAGTAAACTCCCGCTGAAATGTGTTTTGATAATTTGTTCAGCAGAGATGTTATTAATTTGTGATTTTTCTAATAAAGTTCTAAAAATACTCAAAACTCATCAGATTTCTCTGCTTCCTTTATTTTCAGATCTGATTTACTTTTGAAGTAGGAATTAAATAGTTTTGTTAAACCATTTAAATCCTATCTTCTTTCTCAGTAGGTATCTGTTTTTATGAATGACTACAATAAATATTTATGAAACCTAATTTGAACTGACGTCACACTTGTGTAATACTTATGGAATCCCACAGATGGCAGCATCTCCATTGTAGTCAAAATATCTGTTGCGTTTATATTGAAATGTTTGTCTTTTGAAATTTGATTTCTGCCACATTATTTGCAGAGATTTAATTTTCCAATTTTATGTTAAATTATCAAATAAAATGTATTTTTTTTCTATTGAAAACAGACTCCATATTCTCTGAACACATCTGTTTCCTGAATTTTCTTCCTTCAGCTATTTTTGAACTTTTGTTTGTTGTGTCAGTCAACAATAAAAGTGTGAAAGCAGACAGTCAGTCTGATTGGTTCACATGAGTCTATATTGTCTGTTTTGAGATGTTTTCCTCATCATGCTGGTGCTGAGACAAATATTAATAATATATCTGTGATTCTAATATTGTTTTGAGAAAAAGCCCATCTATTGTACATGGAGACAAAAGCACTCACTTTTCTGTTTGAATATTTATTCTATATGAAAGATAACAGAGTGTGAAATTTAATAATTTTAAAAAACACAATCTTAGCTAAGATTATAAACAGACTACATGTAAACATCATTAACATAAATGAAAACAGCATGAAGGACCCGAGAAACAGATTTCCCTTTGTGACTTATTCCAGGTAATCCCGATGATGACCGGCAATGATGCTAACACACAGCTAACAGCAGAGATGATTGCAGTCAGCTTCATTTTCAGTGGCTGAGATTAGAAACATGAACAACAGCAGAGAATGTCCCAAACTTCCATCAATTTCCCTTGGTTAAGGGCGTAACACTAGTTAGCACTCTGAGCTAACAGCTAAAGCCAAAATTATGAGAGTTTGGAAACTGCTCAAATGTTCAGAAATATCAAAACGTTTCTATTTAATGCTTGATTAAAATGTAAGAGAATCATCACGGCACAGCTCAACTGGCACTCCAGCTAGATCTTAGCATGTCATGATCACGATAGCATGTCATCATTTTGTTAGAATGTCGTGATGTTAGCATGTCATCATTGTATTAGCATGTCATGATCATGTTAGCATGTCATCATCATGTTAGCATGTCTTGATCATGTTAGTGCATCTTTATCCACTGCCAGATAAGGTCAGAATCAGAAACACTTAGACCTCCAGAGTAAAAAACAGTCCAAAATAAATTCATAATAGATGATTTGTACTTGTATAGAGCTTTATCAAGTCCAGTTGACCCAGACTGTCTGCAGGAGACGAACTGACCTATGAACCTTTAAGAACTCCTGACAAATGGGTCAGGTAGCTTTCCCTCAATGCAGGACATCAACAAAACTAGCACTAGTACATGAGCTTTCTTAAAAGCTGCTAGCATCGCAGTGAGTCAACTCTGGAGTATCTGCCGGTCCGGAACCACAGGGTCCAGGTACCGGTCCCTGGTTTCCCTTCTGTAGGTCCTGAACTTTGTCTCCAGCAGGACATTGAAACACGGACACAAACAGGAAGTAAACAATCTGGACCAGAAAAATTTCTCTTCTTATACATAAAATCTCCATAAAATCTTTCCAGCACTCTGATTATAGATTTCTGTGAATTTACAGCTTTGTACAAGCAGGTGAGCAACATACCTGAGGGCTCACCTGCCGAACCCACCGACCTGCTGAAATCAGCCAATCAGATGACAGCTTGCTATTTAACCACCAGTCAGCTCTGGTGTTGTTCCGTTTTAAGGTGAACGTAAAGGTTACCATGGCAACACTGTGAGAAAAACGTCACCATGGTTACACAGCGATGACTCACAGCGATTAGCATGAAGTGGTTACCATGGTTACGTCGTCTGTGTTTTGTAATCTGAATATGTTGGACATCACAGATTATAAATTGTTCTATCCATTTCTTTGATAAATTTGACCCGGCCCCCTCAGCCAATCAGAGACCAGCCTGTGGTGACATCATCAAAGGTCCTCATCCATGCTGAAACTGCTCCGCCGGCTGCTGGTCTTCGAGGCGCCACAGGACAGCAGCGGGTCGGACATCACAGCCCCGCCCCCGTCCTCCTCCATCAGAAGCCCCGCCCCCAGGCCGCTCAGCCCCGCCCCCAACTCCGCCACCAGGTCCGTGGAGAAGACGGCAGACGCTTGGTGGGACTCGTCCAGGTCCATGAAGCTCAGCGACGGGTTGGGCAGCAGCGGGGACAGGAGCGTCTGGGGGTCCACAGAGACGGAGGAAGAGGAGACGCCATGAAGGCGAGCCTGGAGCTCCAACTCCTGTCACAAAACACAAATCACTTCAGCAAACACAGGACAGGACACGCCCCTTTAAGTAACAGGCTCCGCCCCCTCACCTGTATGCGCAGCAGCAGCGAGCGGTTGGTGCTCTCCAGCCTGCGCTGCCTCTCCTCCATCTCTCTGGCTCTCTGCTGCTCTTTCTGCAGTTTGCGGATGTAATCCACCGACGCCTTCAGGATGGTGCCTTTGTTCCACCTGGTTTCCCTGAACAGCCAATCACAGAGCGTGCCTCGTTAAGGCCATTAGTGGTGCCAATAGCTGTTAGCGTAGCATGGTTAGCATGAATACTGACGGGTCAGAGGACTTGGGGATCAGTGCTCCGAGCTCCTTGATGCGGTCGTTGATGTTGAAGCGACGCCTCCTTTCGACTGAAACATAAAGGTCAGACAAGTTTAAGTCTGGATAAAAAGTTTTGGTTTTCACATGAAATCAGTCCAGACGTGTTCCTCTGATGTGGAATCAGAATCTGTGTCGACTGAACCGCCTCTTCCTGTTCCAACAGGAAGTCCTGAGCTGTGATTGGCTGAGAGGTGAAGCACTACTCACTCAGGTTGTGGTTGTCCTTCTTCTGCCGCTCCTTCATCAGAGCTTTGGTCTCCACATCTACAGCGACAAGAAGAAGAAGGAGAAGGAGAGGAGGATCGGTCAGAGCTGAGCAGCAGGAACACAGCAGGGCTCTAATGCAGATCGGACCGGACCGGGTCTGGGTCACATTTGTCACATTTACCTGTTAGCTCCCGCTTGACGGCATGCAGGTCGGCCGGGCAGCTGTTGCTAACGGCGATGGTGGGCGTGGACATCCCTCCGTAGACGTCCAGCATGTTCCCGGCTGCCGGCAGCTGCAATGGGCCAATCAGTGGATGGTGAGAAGCACGCCCTGCTGCAGGTAAACCAACACCTGGACGACCAGTTGGTTCCGACTCAGCCGACCAACTCGGGTCAAAGCTTTGACCCGTTTTAACTCATTCATTTTGACACAATGGAACCTTTGCAATTGTTTGTTTCTGGTACGGTTGTAAATCTGACGTACATCTGCTCACAGCAGCAATGAAACGTCTTCTCTCTGTTCATTCCTGCTTCTAAATGATCTGGTTGGAGGCTGGAAAAAGCTGTTGCTGTGTTCAAGTTGTGCTAAAAGCAGTTAGCCTTATGAAGCAATGCTAGGCTAAAATAGCATCTCAATGCTAAAGTGCAGCAGCTAATGCTAACATCAGCACCCACAGTCCACATTTCTAAAGCGTCTCCATGAATGATCAGATGAATTTATTGCTCCAATCTGATTGTTGAAGAACCCGAAGATTAAAAATCATTAATATTTCTGTTGTTGAGATCAGATGGTTAGTTAGTCAATAATGTAGCCGCAAAAACAGTTATTGAATCGAAAATGTTGATGATTTTGTTGATATGACATTTTTTCTTCATTACAAACCATGAAATGATCTGGATTTGAATCGAGTCCCAGAACTAGTTTGATCCAAAAGAAGCTAACGGTTCCACAGCCGACGCTCCTGTTTGGAGAGAATTGGATCAACTGGTTACTGATCTAATCCCAGTTCCTGCTTCTGCCACCAGGGGGAACTGTTTCACCTACAGGATCCTCCTGGTTCCACTCAGGACCATCTATCGGTCCTGGCTCAATCCAAATGGGTCTCAGCACCACTGGTTCTACTGGGACTCTGACCTGTGAACTGGTTCCACTGGTTTTACTGGTCACCTTCTGGCTGGATGAGAATCAGCCTGAGTCCTCCAGGTCTGTTTTCTGCCAGAACCAGTTTGTTTTTAAAGGAAACCTCTGACAGACGGAGGTTCTGCTGACTGAAGCATTTTTGAAAACTAGCAGCACAAAACCTCCAAGATCAGCAGGAAAACCCAGAGAGCCGCGGATACCCGGCTAAACCAGGCCTGGAAAACCTGGAAAACCTCCTGGAAAACCCAGAGAACATCCTGGAGGTTCTGGAGAACCGTCTGGACCTGCAGCATCTGAAGCTCTGAAAACAAGACAACTGCAACTTTTACCTCTGATTTAATCCTCCTCTTCTCATGATCCGGCAGCAACACCAAAATCCTCATGTTCTCCACTCTCTCACACACACCCTAACACACACACACACAGTAACGACACACACACACAGTGAGCTGCTGCTCTTCCTCTTTCTGTTCAGACAACTGTTGAAAAATGGGGAAACACATCCTTTAAGAAGAACAGAAAACTCCCACAACTTCATTATCTCCCTGACACACACACACACACACACACACACACACACACACACACACACACACAGTGAGGCTCCGCCCACTGAGAGGGGGAAGTGCGGAAAGCTGAAGTGAGACTGAGTCAGCGGCTGCAGACTATTGGTCCTCAGAAACACGGAGCAGTCAGTCTGCCCCCTGCTGGCTGGCTGCAGAACAGGACATAAGCCCCGCCCCCTTCACGCTGTCAGAGTTAAAACAAATCACTGAGCGGTCGGACTGATCCAGAAGGTTCTGATTAAGCAGAACATCATGTGACAGAAATCAATTGGATTACATCCTAACAGGTGGCCACGCCCCTGGGATTGGTGGCCACGCCCCTTTGTTGCACTCAGGCTGCAGGTGTGATGACTGCGTACCGTGTTGGTGAGCTGCAGGCCGGAGTCGATCAGAGTTAGAAGATCCTCGTTTAGACTCGACTCCAGACTGATGATGTCATCAATGACTGTTTCCTCCATCTAAAGAAGAAGAAGAAGATATCAGGAAGAGAGCTGGAGGATGGATGGATGGATGGATGGATAAGTGCGGCAGCAGCAGCAGCTCCATCTACAACAGGAAGTGGTTTTCCTGGCTTCCTGCGGCCTGACTCAGATCCTCTGAAGGCGCCGACTCAGCAGCTGCAGCCAGACAGGAAGCAGTTGGAGCTGACGCTGCTTCCTGTTGGAGCTGACGCTGCTTCCTGTCCGGCTGCTGGCCGTCACAGGTCCAACTGCAAACCTGCTGCTGCCGGCCCGGTTCTGGTCGTTACCTCCTGCTTTGGGCTGCTCTCATCGGACAGCGTGGCACCAGAGTCCTGCTGGGCGGGGGGGCTTGGCTGCAGCGCTGGCTGCTGATTGGTTGTCATGGTATTGGACAGGTACTGGCGGACCTGCTGCCTCTGGGCCTGCTGGATGTGGTACCTGGTGGGGTTCTCCAGGTGAGTCTGCACCTGTAGGAAACACAGGGTCATCAGCGCCGACCTCGGCAGCTGGGTTTCCCTGCTGGGCCGGACTGTACCTTCAGCACCTCCACGGGAACCTGGGCAGGTGTGCAGGGGGCGGAGTTAGCCAGGCTGATGGGAGAGGAGGAGTCGCTGCAGCGCTGCGCCTCCTTCTGCTGCTGCGCCTCCTTCTGCTGCTCCTCCAGCGCCTGCTGCCGCATCAGCCCCTGACGCATCAGAACCCTGCAGGAGCAGAGCAGCAGGTGACCTGTCAACGCCCCCTGCAGGACACTCAGAGAATAACAGGTACCAGAAAAAAAACAGGTGCTCACCGGGATGACATCACTGACGGAAGAGACGATGAAGATGACGAAGAGGGGGATGCTGCAGAGGAACTGAAAGGAGAGCTATAATGAAGTTGTCATGGAAACCACTACACTGGCTTTCCAGGAAGTAGTCTGAACCTGGCCAGGAGGTGGTCGGGACTTGGACGATTTAACCTGTAAGGTGACTCACCTGATGCTGATTGGCTGGCTCTTGATCTGGTAGAAGATGTCACTGTCTGTGGGAATCAAACTGTCGACCTCGATGTCGGCCACAATCCCAGACTCCATCCTTCAACACACAAAAAATCAACCAATCAGAACCAATCAGAGTCAGGACTCAATCGACCAATGAGCTGACAGAGTTAGCTTCATCATCTCATGAGATGTCCTGCAGACGGAGAACTGGACTACAGAAAAGAAGAGGGACATCTGGCAGCTGTCTGGTTTAACCATTTCCTGAGTACAAAGGTGTTCTGGTTTTTACGCTGTTGTGGGTCCTATGGCAACCGGTCAGGTTTATGGGGTCATCTCTGCTCAATGAGGACGTGTTACTGACTATTCACAGGAAAACTGGAATTTCTGAATAATTTTGTATTTACAACAGGGGGATGCTTTAGGAAAACAGGGACGGTCTGAGAGCAGGGACATGTTGGTACAAGGGGAACATGTTAGCAGATTTTACATATGAAAAAAATACGAGTTACTGATTAAAATTATTTTTAATTCTGTTTTTCTTGCTACACCCACATCTGATTTGAGATGTCAGTCAGTTATTACAGTTAGAAAATAGAGACCATGCCCGAAATCTGTAGTGATGGACTCGGAACTGAACTTTCAGAGCCACATAAAGACAGTTACAAAGTCGGCCTTCTATCACTTGAAGAACATTTCCAGGATTAAAGAACAAATGTCCCAGAAAGATTCATGTGTTTATCTTTAGTTGCATTGATTGCTGCAGCAGTGTCTTCACAGGCCTGACTAACAAATCAATGGTCCAGCTGCAGCTGATTCAGAACGCTGCTGCTGGAGTTCTGACTAAAACCAGGAAGATAGAGCATACCACCCAGTTCTACATCACCAAGTTCTACATGACTCAGTTCTAGAGTCCTTCACTGAGAGAACAGACTTTAAACTACTGCTGGTAGTTTATAAAGCACTGAACCATAATACATTAAAGATCTGCTGCTGTTGGTGTAGCCTTCCACACCTCTCAGGTCTTCTGGTTCTGGTTATGTGTTTGGTCTGCTCTGCATCCCCAGAATCAGAACCAAACATGGAGAAGCAGCATTCCGCTTCTGTGAACCACAAATCTGAACTAAACCTCCAGAAAACTGCAAAGCAGTTGAAACACTGAGTTTCTTTAAATAAAGGTTAAGAACCACCTGATTAGAGTTTGTCAACTGATAAACTCTGGAAGACTGATCAACATATTTGATGTTGATTTTGATGATGGTGTTAGATTTTTATTGCTTGTTTCAATATTATGTTTTTGTGATGGAAAGCTCTCTGAACTGCCATGTTGCTGAATTGTTTTATATAAATAAACTTTACTGTCCCGCTCAGGTGTTTCTCAGCTACAGTTACCCGTTTATCTAAATCTTCATCTACTTTTGCTTTCTGTTCCCACGAAGCTTTATGTGTCTGAACAGATCCAGGCCTGCAGAGCAGCTGTGACTCATCACAACTTCACCTTCTCCCAACAAAATCCAGCTGTACCCAAAACAAGGTACAGAGCAGTTTCCCAGAACTGATCTGATCCAGGTCTGAATCCCAGTGAGGACAAACAGATTCATGGATCCAACAGCAGCTGAGGTGGAGTCAAAGCAGCGTGAGAGCAGAGGAAGGCTGGCTTCCCTCAGTCTGAAGAGGAGGAGGAACCAGGAAGGAGGAGATTCCTGACTGATGAGTCATCACAGAAGGTTCAGGGGTCAAAGGTAAAATAGAACACAACAACAATAACCTGCCATCATCATCTTCATCAGAGTGCAGATTCAGCATTCCACTCTAACAAATATTAACTTAACTGCCGCTTGTCTCCAGCTTGATCAGACCAAACTCCATTCAAAAATCACCACATTTAAGCCTCAACTCTAACTTTAGTTTTCCTCCTTTGAGATCGTTTCACGGATCTATGCCAATAATATTCCAACAGAAATCACGATTATTACTGAGCCGAATTCATCCGAACCGACCGTTGGTCTGAACCAAGGTCTCAGTTTGCTTAAATAAAGCAGATATTTTATCCATAACTCCGATCGCCTCAAAACTGACAGTTTTCTGGCCGGAGTCCGGTAACGGATAACGGAAAACGCTTCCAGACTTACTGGACCAAGTTGAGAGTTTCAGCTGAGTCCAGGATCACGAACACGGTGTGCGGCTGAGGAACCGAGGCCTCCTGTTGGTTCGGCTCGGTTCGGCTCCAGTTCTGCTCTCCGGTGCGGACCTGATCCGAGCCGAGGTCTGACATTTCTTCAGAGAGACGCAGAGAGGGGCGAGATGTTGCTGCGGGCGCCGCGATGAAATGAGGAGCTGCAGCCGGGGAGACAGAAGGAGGCAGCGGGGAGACTCACTGCGGGGAGCAGAGGCAGAGGATGAGGAGGAAATCTGGTGATGAAGTCTGACACCGAACCACACAGAGCTAAAACACACAGATCAGACAGGCACCATCTGCTGATCTAGAAACTCTGCTTCTTTTATTTGTTGGACTTCAGTTGTTACACCTAAAATATTTCCCCTAAATAAATACAAGTAGTACTACTGTTATTATTAGTCATATTCAGAAAATATGCCTTCTGATGAGGATCGTTTGTCAAACTATATTTTGAAAAATAACCTTTTAGCAGTTATTAAACATAGTTTTCTTTAAAAATAAATTTATGCATTTAAAATGTTAAAATGTTTAAATATTATTGGTTTAATATTTTAAATCTCGTGTTTTCACTAACTGTACAAATAAATAAACATAATTAACAGAAACAAAAGCTTTCAAACAACCATCTGGATAAGAAATAAATGCCAGATAAATGAGCCAAATAAAAAACTAAACTAAATAAATAAATAAAAGGGCAAATCTGTTTTCATATCGTATTTTATTCACTTTATCGCTTTATGCAAATTTAGCTGTTCTTATTTTTATCATTCAAGTTCAATCTTTACAGGAAAGAAAAATCAGAAATAAATCTGATTTATAAAATGAACATTTACCCAAGAAACACAATGTTGACTTTTATATTTGATTGTCATTATAAAAATGTGTTCAAAAATAAATATATTGCTATTTTGACTTATGCAACATTACCTGAGATTTCATTTGATTTTACCAAAAAAATATTTTTGTATCAAATCTGAATCTTTTTTCTAGTTGTTGTGTTTCTATGTTTCAAGGGGCGGGCTCAATGGCCGGCACTGAGCTCTGTTCAACCAATCAGCTTCTTCTTTCTCTGCCAATAGCCAACAGAACAGCGCAGGAGTTTCCTGACAGCCAATCACTGAAGCTCACAGACCGCCATGTTGTTTGTTTTTGTCTAAGATGTTACGAAAGGAGGTGGAGAGGTGGTGGTGGTGTTGGGGTGGAGGCGGGTAAGGGAGAGTTTGTGAGGGGGAATTCCCAGGTAACGTCATCCTCCTCAGCCTTGATTGGCTCAATAGAGCCCGATCACGCTCTGCTCAATCAGGAGAGTCCAAACAAAGCTAAGGTGAACGTTGTGACGTCATCACACAGCTGACTCTGAGAATAAGAGCCGCTGATTTTTGATCTGTAAATCAGTAAAACATAAAAGAGTTCAATTAGAGCAGAACGTTCTGCGTTCAGGACCCGTGAAAAACATCTGGATCATCAGGAGGAGAACGTTCCCGCGACTGACTCAAACAGTTGCTGCTGTAATTTAGAGTAAACTGGTGGAGAGGCGAACACCTGCTGGAGTAGCTTTCAGCTGCAGACTTCATAGGAAATCGTCTTTTTAAATGACCTGAACAATTAAATCTGTTCCTGGAAACAGGAAGAGATTCCTGGTGACTTCAGTTTTACCTCAGAAGGAAAGCGTGACGCCGCCAGGTGGCGCCGTCGCTTCTCCCAGGAAGAGCAGACAACAGAAACCCGTTAAGCCATTTCATCACTTTTATTTTTTCATTACAACCTCATTTACTTTATTTTACAGAGGTGCATGATGGGAAATAGGCAGCGACAGCATGGAAGGCAGTGGCCGGCCACTAACCAAAAACCATCAATCAATCAATCAATCAATCAATCAATCAATCAATCAATCAATGTGACAATAACAAGACATTTAAAATTCAGCAAGACAACATAAGCTTGGTATAAAATAAAGGCAGCAAATATAGCTGCTGTTGTTGTCATGGTAACAGGGATCCAGACAGGTGTGATTGCCATGGTAACATGGACATGCAAAACCCCCCTGGTCGTTACCACGGCAACTTGTCAGGAAATGAACAGAACAGATGGGTGGGGGGGATTATTGACTGAAAATAAAGTGAACCGAGCTTCGACTGAAACCAACTGGAAATACCTCGATGTAACCAGTTAGAACTGGTTTTAACAGGACATACCTGGTTGTAACTGCTTTTACTCTCACCATAACCATGTTCTAAACATCCATAACCAGTTAAGACTGGCTGTAACCAATTAGTCAAATATAACTAAGTGTGAGAAATTATCCTATACCAGTTCTGACCAGTTCTAACAGGTTAACCAAGGCCTAGCTAGGGATACTTGGCTAGTTGTCCAAATTTGTCAGGATTTTTAATTAAACATTGATTAGACTAGAACAATGTGTCAAAAACAATCTGGGCCAGTCAAATCAGTAGCTACCAGTAAAGAGAAATCATCAAAACCTACAGCAATCAAAGCCAAAGAATGAGTGAAAACCTATAAGAACCAGTTACAACCAGCTAGAACCAGTTACAACCGGTATAAACTGGTCAAAACTGGTAAGAACCAGCTAGAATTTTTACTGCTAGACGACTAAAACTGACAAGAACTGGTGAAAACCTGCAAGAACCAGTTGGAACCAGTTAAAGTTGTAACACCAGTCAGAACCAGCTACTACCGGTTTGAGTTGGTCACAACCTGCAAGAACTAGTTAGAAACAGTACAAAAAACCAGTTGGAAGCGATTAAAAATGGCAAGAAATAGTGAAATTCTTGGAGAACCAGTCAGAACCAGTTACAACTGGTTGAAATTGATCCAAACCTGTAAGAACTAGTTGAGAACAGTAAAGAAAATCCTGTGAGAACCAGCTACAAGCAGTTAAAACTGGAGAAAACAAGTGAAGATTTATGAGAACTACTTAAAAATGCTAGCACCAGTCAAACCAATTACAACCAGTTCAAATTGGTCAAAACCAGTGAGAACTGGTAGACGTCAGTCAAACTAATGAGACTGATTTAGAACTGATCAAATTTATCCCAAACCAGTGGGATCCATTGAGAACCGGTTAGAACTCTGCTAACAGGAAGTCTTCAGTCACACTGACAGAAACGGAACAAAGCAGATCAACTGAAACAAATATGCTAGCAGGTGCCGAAAGACCTGGTGGCCATTTCCTTCCATCCTCACCGCTCCACATGCTAAACACACGCTAACAACAAATGGCGGCTGCCAAACAACCAATCAGAGAGTCAGAAATCCAGAACCTAAAGCAAAAACCTGTCCTGTTCTGATGTGTTAGCATAGCTTAGCACAGTCACTGGAAGAAGAGGGAGTCTGCTAACATCAAAAACCAGGAATGTTAAGTCAGCAGGTGGCGCTGTGACAACCACAACCACAAGAACATGGAGAACTTGCTTTGGGGATTTTTCTTGCTCATCATAGCAGCGGCCATGTTTATCTCTACAGACTGAAGCCTCAAACAACATGTCAGGGGTTCTAATGGCCTCTGAAGAGTCGGAGGACGTAAAAATCTACTCAACTTTGATGGTTCCAGGAACCGGCCTTTAGAAACCAGAGAAGAGCAGGTACAGGTGTGGCTGTGTAAACAGAAAGGATTCAGGCTTCAGACATTTAGGATATGGAAGCTAAGGCAAATCATGAACTGGATGTTTCAAATGTGTTTTTTTTCTGTTGCTTCCACTTTCAGAATGTAAACTGGAGCCCGACGCACCTGGAGCACCTGGTGCTCCAGGTCCCTCAGGTCATCCACCTGATCTAACAGGTTCCCTCAGTTTCCACTGCAGCACCCAGCATCACTAACACGTCAGATCTCTGTTTAAGCTTTACCAGTCTGAACTTCCTGTGTGACTCCGATTGGAGGACCTTTAACCTTTACATAGTCACATGAGCATTAGGTCAAAATAATAAATTATATTTACAAAAGTTTCTCCATTAAGCAGAATGAACACAGCCAGACTTACGGACACAGAACCCAAAGCAAGAATCCACTGGGAACCAACTGGGAACCCACTGGGAACCAACTTCGAACCCAATGGGAACCCAATGGGAACCAACTGGGAACAAACTTCGAACCCAATGGGAACCCTATGGGTACCAACTGGGAACCCAATGGGAACCAACTGGGAACCAACTTCGAACCCAATGGGAACCCAATGGGAACCAACTGGGAACAAACTTCGAACCCAATGGGAACCCACTGGGAACCCTATGGGTACCAACTGGGAACCCACTGGGAACCAACTTCGAACCCAATGGGAACCCTATGGGTACCAACTGGGAACCCAATGGAAACAAACTGGGAGCCCAGAGAGCATCTGTGGTTCAAAGCTTGAGAACAACAAGAATATTTAGAAGATTTAAAATTTTAAAACACTTTCTGGAAAACAAGTGGAAAAAAAAAAGAGAGAGAGAGACAGAGAGAGAGCCAGTCCAAACAGAGTCGGCTCCATCTAAACGCTGGAAGCATCTTCAACCAGTCAGAGACTCCATTCAGTCTGTGGAGAACTTCCAGAGATTAGACATCCCAAACCCGTCGTCGTCATCATCATCATCATCCTCGTCATCATCATCCTCGTCATCATCATCCTCATTGTCATCATCATCATCATCCTCGTCATCATCCTAGTCATCGTCATCATCATCCTCATCGTCATCATCATCATCATCCTCGTCATCATCATCATCATCGTTCCTCCATCAGTTTCTTCTTCTGTCAGGAAACGACCAAAGACTGAAACCTGCCAGCGGATAACCAATCTCTGCTCTGATTGGTCAGTGCTCTTGCCAATCAGCTGCTCCAACAGACTGGAGATGACATCATGTCTTACATCATCACTCTGATCATTAAAAAGCAAAATGAAACAAGGTTTTTATAAAATCACATTAAAAGTTGAAATTCCCATCATTTCTAAAGATTTTCTCCAACTCATAAAACTCAGTTTTTAAATTAGCTTTCATCTCCAACATTAAATATTAAACAGTTCCACGTTTCATTTGTGGTTTTTTGGAATCGTTTCAGACGGAAGAAAAAGAAGTAAATCAGAGATCTGCTGTAAACAAATAGAAATATATTCACACAGAGAACGGAAATCCTGCTGTACCCAACCTCACCAGCAGGGGAAGAGGATGCTGGGTAATGTAGTTCACCTCCACGGTTCCGGTTCTGCAGAACCTCCTGCCGGTCCAGCGGGACGGATGGGTTCTAGCCTGTGAACTGGAGGGATCTGTGGTTCTGGTCGGGTTCTGGTTCCCTGCTGTTTGTGAAGAACCTGGGCGGGATGTTGGACCAGACCTTCAGATCTTTGGATCCTCAGGAATGTGAGACAGAACCTGCTGAGCAGAACTCTGTGCCCGGTTTGTGCTGTTTGGGTTGGTTCTGCAGGAAGTTCTGTGAAGGTGTGAAAACTTTCTGGGATGAGACTGGACCGGACCGGACCAGTCTCACCGGCCTGACCTTCTGTGACCCAGTTCTCCCAGGATCCGATCCGATCCAGGCTGGATCCGGACCTTCAGCAGAAAGTCATACAGAACATGGAGGAAGAGGAGAAGCTTCCTCTGGAGAGGAAGATCCGGGTCGGATCTGGAGACTGCGGAGCGAACTGTTCTGTGTGCTTCATGGTTCTGGTTCTCCGGGTCGGGTCCGGAGAACAGCAGAACTTCACTGGCTCATCTGTGAATAATTCTGATCCTGATGTGTTGCTTTTCTGGACTATGCTGCCCAGAACCAGAACAAGATGTGGTCCGGATCAGAACCAGAACCGGTCCGGATCAGTTCTGGTTCCTGCGGTTCTAATGATTTTGATCTTATTTTCTAGCATCAGATTCGTGTTTCTGGATTGGCTGCTGGTTGGTTTGTGTTCAGGTTGTTCTGAAAGGTTCTAGATTTGTTCTGGTTCTGATTTTCACTTTTTGTTTCTGTAAAAATTCTGTGTTTATTACTTCCAGATGATTTATGGATTTATTTTGGATGAAATGTGAATTGTCCAGAGATTTCTCCTGTTTTGTTTCTGGGTTTGTGGTAGGTGAGTTGTGGTTTGGTTTTGGGTAAATTATAGAATATTTCTATGTTTGGGAACTTAGTTCTGGATTAACTCTGGTTTGGTTCTGGATTAACTTGGGTTTGGTTCTGGCTCTGTTTTTTCTTCGGTCCGACCAGGACAGGTTTTCCAGATTCAGCCTCATCTTCGTCTTCACTCCAGTGAAATCAGGTGTTCTCTCCTTCCGCCTCGCCATCAAGCTCCTCCCCTTCTTCCTCCACGCTCTCCACGATTGGCAGATGGATGAGAGGCTCCTCCCCCCTGCCGGCCCTGGACAGGACATCCATCCACCTGCGCTGTAGCTCCTCCCCCTCGGCGCTGAAGTAGAGAGTCAGGTGACTCTGAGAGATCTTGAAAGCGTGGCGTCGCTCCAGGCGGTCACATGACTCGGGCGGCGAGACCTCGAAGCCAATCAGAGGGATGCTGCGCTGCGCCTTCACATCCTGCGGAGAACAACCATACGCTTCATTATGTTGACTCCTTCCCAGGTGCATTGTGGGTATTTACCATCCACTTAGAAACAGCGTATGTCCCTGTTTCCTGACTGGCTCAAGTTCACCTGGCTGCAGAAAACAGGAAGGGCGAGACGGACCGCTGTCAGTCTCAGACCTTATTTGGAAATGGGACCATTGCACTCCGGAAGTGAAGGGGGCGCTATTTCCTATATTATCTGCGGTCTCCCTTTTTAATTTTCTTTTGAAATTTGTGATATATCTTCATCTTTAGGAAGGATTTTCACTCTCAGCATGTATTTGAACTTCTCTCTTTTATTTACTTCAGCACCGCTCACAGTTTTTAAATTCTGTGTACTTCTAAATCTGCTCTTTTGTTGCATCTTTTTGGGTTTACTGCTGCCTCTAGTGGCGTGGGGTGGTAACACAACTAATATAATTACCTTATTAAATCAGAATACCACAAAGTTTTTATTATTTGCTATTAATTCTGGCATTACTGGAACTATAAAAGATACATTATTTAAAAAAAAAAGTTATTTTCTTAACGATGTAGAGCTAATTAAATGACATAAACAATACCTTTATATATTATAAATAATTTCTATATATCTCCATCAATGATAGGAAGAATAAATTAAATAAGGAGACATGAAAAGCAACATAATGAACTATAATAAAAACCATTTACAATGTATACTTGAGAAAGTTAATTGAGCAAAAGTCAATAAGAAACAAATTAATTAGATTCACAGAAGAATTACAAGTCTGGTCGTTACAACCAGGGTTGTAAAACAGATAAAAGCAAAAATTCACATTTTTGCTTAAGTCATTCTGACAGATTTTTTTGTTGGTAGAGTCTCATATACAGGAAAAATACGATGAAACTATTTAGTCTATTGAGGTGGAATTTTCTCTTCAACTCAAACTACAAAATAAAACACATTCATAGAATCACAATATCAACAATTTGTGCATCGAGTAAAACACTTAGCACGCTACAGTTTAGTTGGGTTGAAACTGTTTATGCTACTGTCAATAAATGACTTGTAATCAATGTTCTCAGGTACCAGAGGGAAACAGTAACGCCTTCATGAGCTCAGAGGTTCAAACTGATGAATAAAGAGGATGGGGGCTCTCTACTAAAATATTCCTGCCGTCTTCCATGTTCTTTCAGCAAACAGTTCAGACAGAGTTGTTTTAACTGCCATTCAAAGTATTCTTAAAAGTTTGTCTGTTATTCTGCAGCTCATGTGACCAAACCAGCCGTCCATCCATCTTATCCGGGGTCGGGTTGCGGGGGTAGCAGCTTCAGAAGGGAGGCCCAGACTTCCCTCTCCAGCCTCTTGTTCCAGCTCCTCCTGGGACCTGAACTCCTCACCAGGGAGGCGTCCAGGAGGCATCCTGACCAGATGCTCCTCAACTGGCTCCTCTCGATGTGAAGGAGCAGCGGCTCCTTCACATCGAGAGGAGCCGCTGATGACTCCCTGATGACTCATCAGGGAGTCATCAGTCCCTCCCAGATGACTGAGCTTCTCTCTCTAAGGGAGAGCCCAGCCACCCTGGGGAGAAAACCCATTTCGGCCGCTTGTATCCTCGATCTCGTTCTTTCGGTCATGACCCAAAGCTCATGACCATAGATGAGGGTGGGAACGTAGATCGACCGGTAAATCGAGAGCTTCGCTTTTTGGCTCAGCTCTCTCTTCACCACGACGGACCGGTACAGCGCTCGCTTGACGGCAGACGTTGCGCCAATCCGCCTGTCGATCTCCCGCTCCCTTCTTCCCTCTTTTGTGAACAAGATCCCGAGATACTTGAACTCCTCCACTTGGGGCAGGACACCCCCCCTGACCCGGAGAAGGCACTCTACCCTTTTCCGGCTCAAGACCATGATGGCCTCGGATTTGGAGGCACTGATCCCCATCCCGGCCGCTTCACACTCGGCTGCGAACCGCTCCAGCGAGAGCTGCAGATCACGACCTGATGAAGCCAAAAGGACCACATCGTCTGCAAAAAGCAGAGATGAGATCCTAAGGCCACCAAATCGGATCCCCTCAACACCTTGGCTGGTCTAGAGATTCTGTCCATGAAAGTGATGAACAGAATCGGTGACAAAGGGCAGCCCTGGCGGAGTCCAACTCTCACCGGAAACGAGCCCGACTTACTGCCGGCAATGCGGACCAGAATCGCCTTGAAGCCGTGCAGAAGTCTTTCTCCATGGCCTCTCCAAACTCCTCCCACGCCCGAGGTTTTGCCTCAGCAACCACCCGAGCCGCATGCCGCTTCGCCCGCCGGTACCCATCAGCTGCTTCTGGAGTCCCACAGGCTAAAAAGGCCCGGTAGGACTCCTTCTTCAGCCTGGCAGCATCCCTCACCGAAGGTGTCCACCAACGGGTCCCAGGGTTGCCGCCGCGACAGGCACCAACAACCTTGTGGCCACAGCTCCGATAAGCCGCCTCGACAATGGAGGCACGGAACACGGTCCACTCAGACTCCATGTCCCCCACCTCCCCCGGGACGTGTTCGAAGTTTTGCCGGAGATGGGAGTTAAAGCTCCGTCTTACAGGGAATCTGCCAGACGTTCCCAGCAGACCCTCAACACGTTTGGGCCTGCCAGGTCTGACCGGCTTCCTCCCCCACCACCGGAGCCAACTCACCACCAGGTAGTGGTCAGTGGACAGCTCCGCACCTCTCCTCACCCGAGTGTCCAAGACATACGGCCGCAGATCCGATGAAACGATGACAAAGTCGATCATCGAACTGCGGCCTAGGGTGTCCTGGTGCCAAGTGCACATATGGACACCCTTATGCCTGAACATGGTGTTCGTTATGGACAATCCATGGCGAGCACAGAAGTCCAGCAACAGAACACCGCTCGAGTTCAGGTCGGGCGGGCCGTTCCTCCCAACCACGCCCCTCCAGGTCTCACTGTCGTTGCCCACGTGAGCGTTGAAGTCCCCCAGCAGAACAAGGGAGTCCCCAGGAGGAGCACTCTCCAGTACCCCCTCTAAGGACTCCAAGACGGGTGGGTAATCTGAACTGTCGTTTTGCCCGTAAGCACAAACAACAGTCAGGACACGTCCCCCCACCCGTAGGCGGAGGGATGCTACACTCTCGTTCACCGGGGTGAACCCCAACGTACAGGCGCCTAGATGGGGAGCAACAAGTATGCCCACTCCTGCCCGACGTCTCTCTCCCTGGGCAACTCCAGAGTGGAAGTATGTCCAGCCCCTCTCAAGGAGACTGGTTCCAGAACCAGAGCCATGCGTCGAGGTGAGACCGACTATTTCTAGCCGGAGCCTCTCAACCTCACACACTAGCTCCGGCTCCTTCCCCACCAGAGAGGTGACATTCCACGTCCCAAGTGCTTCTGCAACCGAGGATTGGACCGCCAGGGCCCCCTCCCTCGGCTGCCACCCATCACACACTCATAGGTGTGTGATTGGCCCCTCTCATAGGTGGTGGGCCCATGTGAGGGGGGACCCATGTTTCCTCTTCGGGCTGGGCCCGGCCGGGCTCCATGGGTAAAAGCCCGGCCACCAGGCTCTCGCCATCGTGCCCCCCCTCCAGGCCTGGCTCCAGAGTGGGTCCCCAGTGACCCGTGTCCGGGCGAGGGAACACCAAATCCAAAGTTTCTGTTCATCATCGGGGTCTTCTTAACTTTTCATCTCATCGATGAGATGAAAAGTTAAAACTCTCAACATTGTTTTCTACACAAGCTCTAGTTGGGTGACCCCAAAATCACTACGTCTCCTTAAAAGATAGAGTCTAAAAACTGTGAGCTGTGCTGAAGTAAATAAAAGAGAGAAGTTCAAAATCATGCTGAGAGTGAAAATCCTTCCTAAAGGAAATCAATATAAATATTGATATAAATATCACAGATTTCAAAAGAAAATAAAAACGGGAGTTCGTGAACAATATAGGAAATAGCGCCCCCTTCACTTCTGGAGTGCAATAGTCCCATTTCCAAATAAGGAATGAGACTGACAGTGGTCCATCCCGCCCTTCCTGTTTGCTGCAGCGAGGTCCTTCTCGACTGTTTGGACTAAAGAAGTCCAGCCCTGTGCTGACTGTAGTACCCGCAGCCTCCTGTAGGGGCCCAGGTGGTGGCGACTCACCTGCGGAGCGCCGTAGACGTAGAGCACCAGCGGCTCGTTCTCCGGGATGACGAACCACGCCTTCTGCCAGCCCCGCCCCCCGCCCTTCTCCATGTGGTGTAGAAAACTACAAATCACACTGTTCTCTGCGGCCAGCGAGGCCTGTTTCTATGGTAACAGAGGGGAGACGACAGTCAGACCGAGCATGCGTTGGACTGTGGTGACGTCACAGTGATATCACGCGTACCTCCAGGATGGAGCGCCTCCTCTGGCTGCTGCTGCTCATAGCCCCCGGCGTTGGCGACGCCCCCACCAGCGTCACGTAGCAATCCACGCAGACGCGGTTGGTCCGGTTGTTGTCGTACGACAAGCGAGCGCGAAACTCCGAGCATTTGCCACAAACCACCTGGAAGACGAGGACAGACTGTGAGAGACGGAGGCGGAGATGGAGCCGGGCGGCGGCGGCCGGGGACCTACGTGTCCGCAGGCTTTGCAGTGGTGGCGTCTCTTGGTGATGGAGTTGAACGGCTCCTGGCACTTCATGCACAGAGTCACTTCCTTCTCCCGGATCGGAGTCGGCGCTCGTTTTCCCAACTCCACGCAACTCTGAGGTAAAGCAAAACGAGTCGTTAGCATTTCGACGCCCCGCAGTACCAGAGCGGAGCACCAGGGGCGCTGTTACCGGGGAGTGGGGCGGCGTGGACTCGTCGTCTCGCAGAGAACAGGTGAGGTGTCTGAAGCTCTCCATGGTCTGTTCATGGCGCTGGATGGTGGCCTGGATGGCCTGCAGGAAACAAGCAATAAGGTAGAAAAGTTTACTTACAAATGTAAAAGTTTATTATAAAAAAGTTCAAACAGTTTATTGTTGTAACTTTATATAGGTTTATTTTAAAAACATAAATTGTTATTTTTATAACATTGCAAAAGTTTATTTCAGTAACGATAAATAAAACGTGAATAAAAGTTTATTTTCTTAACATTTCAGGTTCATTTTTAGGACATGAAAGTTTTTCATAATCTTGTAAAAAATTTATTTTTGCAGTGTTGTAAAAGTTGAATTAAATATGCAAAATTATTTGTTTCTATAGTGTTATTCAATGTTATTTTGGTAGTTTTCCTGATTTATTTGATCAACGTCGTTAATGTTTTTATGGTGGCCAAAACATGGACGATTATACGACATGTTCATGTTCAGAGTCTTCCAGCTTTATAATTTTATTTCTCCAACGTTATTCACAAAGCAGAACCTTTTTGCTTGATGTGAAGAACTGAAGCCGAGTTGCTAACAGCTCAGTGACTGACGGACCGTTTGGGACATTTGAGGATTTGTTTCTCCCTGTTTTAACATTTTATAACCAGAAAGAAAAATTGCAGAAACTTGTTTTGTTCCTGAAAGCTTTAGGTTTCAGAACCGACTGATGTTTATGACTGGACCGGCCACAACCAACAGAACCTTTGGTGTTCAGGAAGAGCAGGAACACACCTGGATCCAGTCCTTCTTCTCTTCCTCCGTTCTGCAGAAACACAAACACACAGTGAGCCTCAGAGGAACCGCAGCGGTTCAGAACCGGTTCTACCTCCCAGGTCTGGGCGGGTCCACCTACCTGGCCTGCAGCTCCAGAGATCTCTGTTTTCCAGACACCAGGAAGGTTCTGCTGGGAACAGCGACGCTGCTGGTCTCCTTAAGCTGTGGACACAAACACTCTGTTAGTTCAACCAGAACCAGAACCAGGGAGGTTCAAAATGTGGTTCGGGGGCCATTAGTGTCTCACCTCCATGCCGTCCACGTCGATGCGAGCGCGGACGCTGTACTTCTGACCAATCAGGCGCAGCTTGGGGACGCAGTACAGCAGCCGGTCGTTGAACTGAGGAGAAACAAGGGAGCTGTTAGAACCTCGGCACCGGACCGGCTGAGGGTCCAACAGAACCAACCCATACCAGGATCAGGTATCGGTCCTGCGTGGTTCCATTCTTATTGGACAGCTTGAGGATGTGTCCCTCCTTGATGAGTTCATTGGTCGGGTTGACGATGTCTTCCTCTCCGCCCAGAAGCTCATAAACTTTCAGCAGCTTCCTCATTCGCTCCTGAAAGACAGACAAGAACCGGAGAACCACTGGGTCCATCTGGGTTCACCATAACGCGACAGAACCGACTGAAGGTTAGACATCAGAACCCTGGATAAACGGTTTGACAGGACCAGCAGCTGCAGAGAGAACGGTTTGCTGTCTAACTGCAGGAGGACTTTGTTTCCCATCAGGCTAGCGCTAGGCTAGCGCGTTAGCTTTGGTTGTATTTACCCAGAATGCCCTGCGCTGTAGTCCACTTCCTGCTTTTGGAGCAGTCTCCAGTCTGCTTGGCGTTCACATGCATTCAGACCAAACCAGAGTTCACTTTAACCAAACCCAGACCAGAGGTCAAAGGTCACTTAGCATTCACACCTCACCAACTGAACCGGACTTTTAGACAAACTGACTGGATTGGTGGGAACAGACCCTTAAAGCCTCACCAGTCCTGGTTCTGTCCTAGTTCTCCATGAAGACATTTCAGGAAAAACTTCATCCGCTTGTTGTCCCTCAGAGGCCAATGGGGCGATGGACTCTGCTCCCGACATGCAGGATATGAAGTCCCCAGGTCCTCCTTCCTCCATAACAGAACCAGTCCAGGTCTGCAGTCCCCACACACCAAGCAGGCTGGGATGGTTCTCTTTTCATCCCAGAGTCTAACTTCAGGAGCCACAGAAGGCTGAGTCCCTATGATCACCTAATATCCGCCGACTGGTTCAGGAGCCCTAACGGGGTCCACCAGAGACCACCAGTAGGGTCTCTGGTTGCACAGTTTCCAGAACCTGCTTGAATCAGAACATGTTCTGTTCTGATTCCAGGCTCCAAGTTCATTCTCAGCTCTCAATCTGACAGGAAGTTCTGGTTCTGTCCCATCCGGTCTTACCATCTTCCTAATGGCGGCATTGGAGTGTTCTGCGGCCGTGGCGATCAGCTCCAGAGACTCTGCAGAGACACAGACGAACACATGAGACGTTCGAGGACATCCGGTGTGTTCGGCTTCCTGCTGTGGTTCCGTTGGGTGTTTGGTGTCGTACTCTGGGCATCCCGGTGGTCCGGGGCGTCCTCTGGGAGGCGGTTCAGGTAATCCTTGAGCAGCAGCTCGTAGCGGGGTATCCTCTGCACCGGCTCCAGCATGTGGTGCTGCAGCGTCAGGTTCCCACAGCGCTCCTCCCTCTGCCAGACACAACAACCAGCATGAGGCAGGACCGGGACCAGGTAGGTCCAGGTCCCGGTCCTGGTCCTTCCTGGTCCTACCTGGTCCTGGAACCTACCTGGATCTCCTGGACGATGGCCTTGAACGGAGCGGACCTCTCCATCCAGATGTTCACCAGCTCCATGGCTCGGTCAAAATTCTTCACATACTCTCCATACATCTTAAGGAAGGGAGCCAGCTTCTGCAGGATGTCGCCGATCCGCGAGTTGGAGTCCCTGCAGGCGGAACCAGAACCAGTGCAGAACCTCAGTGCTCATCCATTCACCTCTATGCAGATGCTACAATTCTTCTCACAGTCTTCCCATCCTCAGTAGCAGCAGCAACGCTTCAGTAACATCCTGAAATCTTTTAAATTTAATACTGAATTCCAAAAACCAAAGAAATGTGGATTCGTAGAAAAAGTCATTCATAATCACTGTCTGTATTTCCATTACTAATGTGAGCAAATCTTTGTGTTCTGCTAATGTCAAAAAAAGATAATTTTGGAATTACAGTGTTCCCATTAAATAAGAAATTAAATTAAAATAAATAAGTTTGTTTATGATAAATCATTAAAAATCCTGGCAACAATTGATGTAAACATTAGATTTATTCATAACTCAGAGTCAGCGCTCATCATCTGTCAGCCAATCAGAGGAGACGGATTCCTTAGCGTTGGAGCGACAAGCCCCGCCTACTTGGCTAGTCTGCAGCGTTTAGGGGAAACTGTAGTCGGCCATTTTCCAGAATATTTATGGATTCAAACCTTTTAATGAGCGAAAACACAGAGAGAATGTTAGGTAAATTATATATATTATTATCAAATATTTGTTGTTTTATGTGCCTTTATAATGTTCTTGTCTTTTATGCCTTTATTTGTTTCATCTTAGCATAAAGGAAGTTTCTGTGTTGTTGAATTACTTTGATTCCTTTCTCAGAAAGCCTCTCTGAGGAAGAGCAGAGAAACAGTTTTCAATTATCGCTCAGCAGGAACCTCTGCATCCTGACCTGCTAGATATAAAACCATCGCTGTGAAGACGTACAACTTGCTCTGTGTTATCCTGTGTCTGGAACAGAATAATCTAGTGTGTAGATACCAAGTGTTTTGTTAGTGACTAGCATTTGCGTTGCAATCATGTGACTGAAGTGTTTTCCCCGCCCCTTTGAGACGCTCTCTGTAACAGGGATGCTAACAGCAATAAAAAGGGAGAACGGACACATATGTTTTCAGAACGGAAGAGATGTGTGACTGAAAACATCTGTGGCTGTTCTCCTCGCGAGGACAAAAGAATCTAACTCTCTTGTCTTTCTTGTGTTTGTTTAATCTCTCAATAGGTGTTTAAACCTGACAGAGACGCTGGAGGAGCCAGAGAAAACAACCCATCATCCTCCGACCACTTCCTGTCGTCTTCTTCAGCGTTTCTGCCAGTAGCAACATCCGGCTGCTGATCACGTGACTCATGATGTGAATAAAATGTTTCCATGCAGTTTTGTGAAATACATCAACATCAGTCTGGTTGAAAACCAACCCAGCTCAAAAACATTTAATAAGAAAATGTGTTTGTTTTTTTCAAAATTGCCATATTTCCATAAAGCAAATTTATTTTTACAATTTCAATTTGTGCAATTTTATGCAAAATGGAAACACAGCCAGTGATGCTAATGTTGTTTTTCACTATAAAGCTCAATCTTTGCTCCCCGCCCGGTCGCTAAGGTAACTGATCATTTGTTGAATAACTGACCTGGTTAAATGAAGGTTAAATGAAGGTCAAACACGCTCACCACTCCTCCATGCGTTTCTGCAGCGCCGGCAGCAGGAACTGCTGGTGGAAGCAGTAGATGGAGCAAATGTTGGAGAAGATTCCCTGAACCACGTCGCAGGGGAACGAGGAGCGGCAGCGCGCCTCCTCCAGTAGGCGGGCGCAGAACACCTGCAGGACAGGCGGCCAATCAGAGTCTGGGGGCGGGGCTTCCTCGCTGAGGGCAGAGCAGCAGTACTCACCTGGTCCAAAAGGTGGAGCTTGGACACGTAGGCGGTCTCGGTGAGGAGAAGCTCGTTGGCAATGTTGAAAACCCGCTGATGGACGGACAGCTGGACACAAACGGAACCAGTGAGACCGTTTGTGGTTCTGATCCGTCTCAGGAGTTACAGAACCAGGACCGGTTACACAGAACCAGGGGACTCTGATCAGGTTGTGGATTTATTTATCTCAGATAATCTGTAGAAAATCCTCCACCTTCTAATTCTAACTAGAAACAACCAACCAGAGCCGGGAGGCGGGTCTAAGCGCTGTCAATCAACCTCTCATCCCTCCTTGCTCTCTGCTATGCTTTCTAGCATAGCCTGCTATGAATTCTATGCTAGTTAGCATAGCCACCAACGATGGCTGATGACGTTTTTCTGCTGTTTCTTTGCCATTAGAACATCTAGCAGTGAGTACATGAGTATGATTGACAGCATTAAGACCCGCCTCCCGGATCTGATTGGTTGTTTGTTCAGGGAGGCGGAGCTCGATCACATCATGCTGACAGTTACAGACTGCAGCTTTAAACCTGAATGTGTTTTTCACATCAGCCACGCCGTCTGACCAACCTGCTCTCTGATTGGTCGGTTTGTGTCTCACCTCCACGGATTCCTGCCGGTCCGGTTTGGGTGGGGCCAAAACCAGCGTTAGCTCCGCCTCCTCCTCCAGGTCGCTGTCCCCTTCCTCAGAGAAATCCCTCCTCCTCGCCCCCCCCCGGGGCTCCTCCCCCTCTCCCACCTCCCCGGCGGTGGACGAGGAGCTGGAGAGGCGGGGCAGCAGGGCGGGACTGCAGGGATAGGCCACGCCCCCGTCGTCCACGCCGGCGAAGCAGAGCTCCTCGCTGTGCGACGGCGAGCTGATGCTGTCAATGCCGCTGTCCCGATTGGCCAACTTCCCGTCCGTCTGCGAGGAGGGGAGGGACAGACGCTCAGAGGGCAGCTCCGATTGGTCTGGAGGCTGCGGGGGCTGCTGCTCCTCCGTTTCCACGGTAACCACCTCCTCCTCCAGCGGTTTGTCTGAGGCGCTGTAACCCGACTCCATGGACAGACGTTTGTGATGGACGTCGTCCCGACAGGCCGCCGCTAGCTCTTCATCCTCCTCCTCCTCCTCATCATCTTCATCTTCATCACATAGCTCAGCCCCTTGTGTGATGTCATCCTGCTCCGTGAGGTCACTGGGTGGCTCCGCCCCCCCGGGTTGAGGGGGGACAGGCGAGGCAGAGGATGGAGGTGATGAAGATTGGGGGGAGGGAGGGTCCAGTGGGCGGGGGCACAGAGCCCCCCCGGTGATGTCCGGCACCACGATGATCTGCTCGCTGCAACACAAACAACCAATCAGCAACCAGGAGCAGTAATGACGCCACTCCCCCTCTGACCAATCACAACTCACCGCTCAAACTTCTCGATGAGCGACAGGACGCAGGTGGGGGAGGCGGTGCCGTCGGCCTGGCTGGGGGGGGTCCAGCCCCCCCGGGGGTCAGCAGGGAGGGGCCTGCAGGGGGGCGGCGGTGGGAGGGACTTCTCCGGGACTCGGGGGCGTGGCCTCATTGCTCCAGCTTGCTGCTGCAGGTGGGGGGGTTTGGGGGGAACTAGAGGAAGGGGTGGAGCCACAGATTGGGTTTGTGTCAAATGTACAAAACTTCAACAGTCAATTTGACCTTTAAAAGTGTTTTACACAAGAGTCACATTTAAACATCTAAACACTGACGTGCAGGTCAGCTGGGCCAGGAGGAACCTGGAATCAAACCTGCAACCTCCAACTTACAAGACGACTAATTTAGACAACAGCGCTGCTAAAGTTAAAGCTTACCCTGAGGTTTAGGCCCCGGCAGCGGCGGGCGGGTCCGGTTTGGCGCCGTTACCATGGTCACTGGCAGCTCTGGTGGCCCCGTGTCATTCACGGACCCGCCGCTCTCCGCTGGCTCTGCCCCTTCCTCTGACCCCGGGTCCAAGTCGGGCTGCAGGGGAGCGTCAGCGTCCAGCGCCCCCTGGTGGCCACATGGAGAGCAGGACGGCTCCAGAGAGAGGCTCTTAGCCAGCAGGGTGGGGCTGGTGGAGGAGGCGGGGCCTGCGGGGCAGGGAGCACACACCCACTGTCTTTCAAAATAAGAGCCAAATAAAGAAAAAAATATTTCTTTGCAAGAGACATAAATGTCTTAATTTCAATTCATTAATTCACCAATTTTAACACAATTGATTCCCCATCTGGAACCTTCGTACTTGTTTGTTTCTGGTACAGCCATAAATGTGACGCGACGCACAGCTACATCGCTAACAGCAGCAATGGAAGCAGCTTCTCTGTCGCTTCATTTCTGCTCCTAAACGATGTGACTGGAAAAGACTTTTGTTCTGTTCAAGTTGGGCTAAAAGCAGTTAGCTTATCAACAAAGCTATGCTAGCCTAAAATAGCATCTGGCTGCTAAACATGTAGCAGCTAACACCACAGCCCAGACCTGCAAACAAGCTCCAGGAATGATCAGGATTTCCTGAAACGGTCTGGTGGTTGAAGAACAGATTCAAACTGATCTCCAACAATTTGAATCTGTTGAAGAGCAGAACATCGGAGCTCAGATGTCTGATAATTTAGGGCTAGTAGCATGTTAGCTTAGGTTGCACTGTATTCAGAATGGTGCTTATTTATTATGGGTTACAGACCCTGAAATGAACTCTATTGAACCTTTTTATCGGGTTCCTCCACTGATAGAATCACATCAGCAGCTGATTGGTTGAATCCCGCAGCAGATCTTCAGCTTTATGTTTGGACCCTTTGGTTCTGCAGGTTCTGGTCCAGATCAGAACCCGCTCCTCATCTTCATCACCTCTCAGCTACGACGCTACACCAGGATGTTGTAGCTGGTGTCCTGAAGGGGGCAGTAAAGAGCTTTATGGTTCAGATTGATGGCGGTGCTCGGCCTCTGGTCCAAACGGGCCCAAAGTTCAGAAAGTTATCTCCATTATTTCCAGAACCGTTCTAGTTTTCAGGAACAATCTGGAAAAGGATTAAAAGCAGCCAACAGAATCTTCTGGGAAAAAAGTGATAAAACCGACTGAGACCTGTTTATACAGCGGTTCTAATGGTTCTAATGGTTACCAGTAGAACAGGAGGCTGTTCTACTGGCAACTGGTCCAGGTAGTTACAGCAACAGCAGCTGAAAGAAATTCATGAGGTAAAAATGTGTCCAGTCATTGAGAGCAGCAACATCTCGGCAGCTTAAATACCAGCAGAACAGACAGACAGGAAGTGTGTGTGTGTGAACTTGTTAGGAGGTCATGGGAAAGCCTGAGTGGGCTGATGTTGACCAGATGTTCTGCTGATGGAAAACTGCTGACCAAACTACATTACCCACAATTCTCCAATGCTACTTCCTGTTGGTCAGAATGAGGCTTGAGTTCTTAGATTACTGGGAGGTTCTGATGGTTTTGATTACCTGAAGACGTTTTAGATGGTTCTGAATCAAAACAGACGTTCTTCCAGTTTTTAATCTTTCTAATTCAGAACGTTGACGAGTTTATTCATCATGTTCTCAGTAACTCCAGCATGTTCTGGAGACGCACTGAATCAAGATGGCGTCAGCCACCTGGTGTTTGATTGACTTTGTTTTCTGACTCGATTAGTTTACTGTCGTCACACCTTTACTTGGTTCTGGATCCAGTTCTATTAGTCATGCCGCCATTTTCAGCCCCCACCTACCACCAAGGTAACACTGGGTGTTCTGGTCCAGATAACCGTCTTCAGACACCAGATGGTCCCAGATGCTTCAGGACCTGCTCCTGACGGGAAAGACGTCCATCTTTGTTCAGTTTGTCGGTCAGGACGTTTCAGTGACCTTTGAAGGTTCTGTTTCTGACTGGCTTCCTGTTGGTGGATCTGCTCCGTTCTCTGAACTTGTCCCTGCTGGTTCTGGACTTGAGAGCTGTCCTCAGACCACTGGCAGAAGAAAAGAATTGCTTTAATCGGACTCGGTCACTGACAGGTTCCCCACAGCACAGGACATAAACCAGATCTGGTTTTATCTTTTGGACCCAATAACTCATCTTGTCATATTTCTTTTGTTTCATCTTATAACAGCAGCCACACCAACAGTTCTCTTAGTATGTTCCCTCCTGATGGTCCAGACGACCCAGTTCTACTGGAACCAGAACTCCATCATGTGCCCCACCTCCAGCTGCTGTGGTTCTGACCCAAACCAACCTGTTCCCCTCCTGGCCTGTGGGGGCGCTGCACCAAGAACCACTGAAGGAAACGACACAAAAACCTCTGAAGACACTGAGAGCAACTTCCTTCTTCAGCAGATGGAAACAAGATGGAGGCGTCAGATTTTAGTGTTGGAGGATTTCTCTTTAGTCTTTGGCTGAAGACCAGGAGCCATTTCTGCTGCTAGTGCTAGGCTAACATGTTAACTTTGGTTGGATTTACCCAGAATGCCCTGCGCTGTGCTATAATTCACGTCCTGCTTTTGGAGCGGTCTCCAGTTCGCTTGGCATTCACATTCAAACCGAACCAGAGTTCACTTCAACTGAAGCCAGACCGAGGTTTGGAGGACCAGAGGTCAGAGGTCAGTTAGCGTTCACACTATCCTGCAGATTCCCTAAAGCAACCAAACCCGACTTTGTAGGCTGGATTATATCAACTGAACAGGACTGCTGGGAATGCAGGCATCAACTATAATCCAGTTTCTAAGTGACCTTTTATATCAAACGGTTTCGAGTCGGTAGTTTTGAATCATCTCCAGATTTCTTCCAGACCTTTGTGGATCATTGCAGTCTGGTTGAAAGAACTAAAACAGCTCTTAGTTTTAATGTTCCTGGATCCGTGCTCAGCCTTTCCGACGGTAGATTTTCACAGCCTGTCAGCTTCCAGTGGTGTTCCTCCTGTCCTGTACCAGTCCTGGGTTCCCCAAGGCTCTACCTCCGGTCCGCTGCGGTGAGGAAAACACAAACTACCCGCTACTGAGCAGTTCCCTTAGAATAGTTAGCAGGTTGGCACTTCAGGGCTGTCCAGAACCTTTAGTGTTTTCAGTGGTTTGGAACCAAAAACCAAGTTCCTTGTCAGAGGTTCTGGTCCAAAGAAATACAGAGAGAACCGACCAATCAGAACCAGAGCTGACCAATCAGGAACTAAACCGGCAAATCAGGAGCAGAGGCAACAGGAACCTCGATCTAATTCAATTACAGAAACATCTCATGTGAAAACCATGAGAAACATTTCACACCAATGTTCACATGTGAATGATGTGAATCACATGAAGAAGTGCATCTCTCTCTCTCTGTGGATTTAAGATGCTTGGTGGTAAAAACTCGTGGACTTCACATTTACCATGTGATTTATGCGAAAATAAATAAAACTCTAAAGTAAATATGTGAGAACATGTGAAGCTCTGGGTCCAGATGTGTTCACGGCCTCTTTCATGTGAATCACATCCTTCATGTTTGTGTGTAACATGTGGAGTTTTAAAATTGATTTTCACATGTGAATTTCCTGTCCATCCAGAACCTTTTCCCCTCTGATTCCCAGACCGCCCGGTTCTGTTCCTGCTGCATGGACTGGTTCTACAGGTTCTACTGATGTACCACACCTGATTCTGGTTCCGGTAACACTGAAATGGATTTTCACATTTTCAGAACCACCAGGCCGTTACTGGACCGGACCCAGGCTCGGTTCTGCTGCGAGGCCCAATCAGGAGGGTCTCTCTCTCTCTCTCTCTCTCTCTGCTGGTTTTGATGCCCACGCACGCGCACACATCGCTGTCATACACGCGCGTGTTCACAGAAACACGATCGATGATCCACGGCCGCGCTCGGCTGGGCTCGGCTCGGTTCGGATCCAAACAGACAGCAGCTCATCGATCACCGGTCGGATCGATCCGCCCATCAGCAGCGGGGTCACGTGACTGCGGCGGGGCCGCTTTCAGGTCGGTGTCACATCTGGCGCGCGCGGCCGCCAGCAGCCCACTTCCACTGCGGGATGTCGGTCAGTGTGTGCGCGTGCGCGGCGGCGGGATTATTCCACACACAGACAGGAAAATAGAACGCGAGCACGCTGCAGCTGGGCGTGCATGCGCAGCCTGCAGAGAGTGTGTGTGTGTGTGTGTGTGTGTGCGCGCGGTGCGGATGCGGCGGACTCACCTCTGCTCACGCTGCTTCGGTCCATGTACATCGCGCAGCAGAAAACGAATCCGGTCATTAAAGAGACGTCGGTGCGCGGGGAGAGCAGCTCCCCCGGTCCACAGCAGAACAAACACACACACACACACACACACGGCCCGGTTCGGGCGGTCCGGACCCGCGGGCTGCCGTTCAGGACGGATCAGGCGGTGGATCCGCGCGGCTCGGTTCTGCCCGGTGAGGCGGCGGCGGCGCGGAGGGAGGGGGCGGGGACGCTCTCCCTCTCCTTCTCTCTCCCTCTTTGGTTTCCATGACAACAAATTAAAAGGAAAGGTGACAGGTGATCACGTGGCGCCGAGCTGTCAACAGAACCATTTCTATCAAACATCAGCAACCAGAACCGCTGACGGTTCGGTTCCGGTTCCAGGTTTACCCTCCAATTCGGTTCTGCTGTGAGCAGTTCGTCATCTGCAGTAAACCGAGCCAGAACCTCTGACACAACCAGAAGGGGGCGCACTAGACATCCGTTCATTTCATTTACAGCTGGTCCAACGTCAGAGCCTCCGCTGACCTTTGACCTCCACCAGTCTGACCCAGAACAGAACCAAAGCTGAGCCAGAACTGAGCCAGACCAGAATATGAAATATTTAGCTTTGAAACGGCAACATTTATAACTGCATAACTTGGTGAAGCGCCATTTAATCTCTTCTGCCAGATGAAATCATCCAAATGATTGCTGCTAGTTTCTCTTAAAGGTGCTGCCTTCAGGAATGTAGATATAAGAAACCAGAACCATCAGAAATGTTTCTGGACTCTGAACCATCGGACTCCAGATGGCCTCAGAGGTTCTGGTTCCCTAACAGATTTTCCTTCAGCTGCTGGGAGAAATCTTGGAGTGAAGAGCAGAAATGAAAGACATGAACAGGAGGAACCATGAGAAACCCGGATCGATCAGATCCGGCTGAGTATGACCTGGTTCTGGTCCCAGACCGGGAGCCGGGTCTGGATCGTGGTGCTGGATCGGTCCCAGAGGAACAGCTGGAGCTGATACTCTGATCAGGAATGATCCGGAGAGTCAGGATGGACGTCCTGTCGTCCTTCTGTAGGTTTGATGATGTCACCATGGAGACGCCGGTCCAACGTTCAGCTCAGACCAGCATCCATCCAACAGGAGGAACTTCCTCTGATCCACCAGCAGAACCAGAACCACAAAGACTGATAATGACTGATGACTTAATTAATTCAAAACAAAATATGACAGAAAAACTGAAACCTTCAAACCTCCATTGTTTCTCGTTTTCATGATTTGAAGCAGAGCAGATGTTCCAGACCTTCATCAGCTTCATCAGCTTCATCAGCTTCATCACCTTCATCAGCTTCATCAGCTTCATCACCTTCATCAGCTTCATCAGCTTCATCACCTTCATCAGCTTCATCAGCTTCATCACCTTCATCAGCTTCATCAGCTTCATCACCTTCATCACCTTCATCAGCTTCATCAGCTTCATCAGCTTCATCACCTTCATCAGCTTCATCAGCTTCATCAGCTTCATCACCTTCATCAGCTTCATCAGCTTCATCACCTTCATCAGCTTCATCAGCTTCATCACCTTCATCAGCTTCATCAGCTTCATCAGCTTCATCACCTTCATCAGCTTCATCAGCTTCATCACCTTCATCACCTTCATCACCTTCATCACCTTCATCAGCTTCATCAGCTTCATCACCTTCATCAGCTTCATCAGCTTCATCACCTTCATCAGCTTCATCAGCTTCATCAGCTTCATCACCTTCATCAGCTTCATCAGCTTCATCACCTTCATCACCTTCATCAGCTTCATCACCTTCATCACCTTCATCAGCTTCATCACCTTCATCAGCTTCATCAGCTTCATCAGCTTCATCACCTTCATCAGCTTCATCAGCTTCATCAGCTTCATCACCTTCATCAGCTTCATCAGCTTCATCAGCTTCATCAGCTTCATCAGCTTCATCACCTTCATCAGCTTCATCAGCTTCATCACCTTCATCACCTTCATCAGCTTCATCACCTTCATCACCTTCATCACCTTCATCAGCTTCATCACCTTCATCACCTTCATCAGCTTCATCACCTTCATCAGCTTCATCACCTTCATCAGCTTCATCAGCTTCATCACCTTCATCAGCTTCATCAGCTTCATCAGCTTCATCACCTTCATCAGCTTCATCAGCTTCATCACCTTCATCACCTTCATCAGCTTCATCACCTTCATCAGCTTCATCAGCTTCATCACCTTCATCAGCTTCATCACCTTCATCAGCTTCATCACCTTCATCACCGTCATCACCTTCATCACCTTCATCAGCTTCATCACCTTCATCACCTTCATCAGCTTCATCACCTTCATCACCTTCATCAGCTTCATCAGCTTCATCACCTTCATCACCTTCATCAGCTTCATCACCTTCATCAGCTTCATCACCTTCATCACCTTCATCAGCTTCATCAGCTTCATCACCTTCATCAGCTTCATCAGCTTCATCAGCTTCATCACCTTCATCAGCTTCATCACCTTCATCAGCTTCATCAGCTTCATCAGCTTCATCACCTTCATCAGCTTCATCACCTTCATCACCTTCACCAGCTTCATCACCTTCATCAGCTTCATCACCTTCATCAGCTTCATCACCTTCATCACCTTCATCAGCTTCATCACCTTCATCAGCTTCATCACCTTCATCAGCTTCATCAGCTTCATCACCTTCATCAGCTTCATCAGCTTCATCACCTTCATCAGCTTCATCACCTTCATCAGCTTCATCACCTTCATCAAGCTTCATCACTTCATCAGCTCATCAGCTTCATCACCTTCATCACTTCATCAGCTTCATCACCTTCATCACCTTCATCAGCTTCATCAGCTTCATCACCTTCATCACCTTCATCAGCTTCATCAGCTTCATCAGCTTCATCACCTTCATCACCTTCATCAGCTTCATCGCCTTCATCGCCTTCATCAGCTTCATCAGCTTCATCACCTTCATCACCTTCATCACCTTCATCAGCTTCATCACCTTCATCAGCTTCATCAGCTTCATCACCTTCATCAGCTTCATCACCTTCATCAGCTTCATCAGCTTCATCAGCTTCATCACCTTCATCAGCTTCATCACCTTCACCAGCTTCATCACCTTCATCACCTTCATCAGCTTCATCAGCTTCATCAGCTTCATCAGCTTCATCACCTTCATCAGCTTCATCACCTTCATCAGCTTCATCAGCTTCATCACCTTCATCAGCTTCATCACCTTCATCAGCTTCATCAGCTTCATCACCTTCATCAGCTTCATCACCTTCATCACCTTCATCAGCTTCATCACCTTCATCACCTTCATCAGCTTCATCAGCTTCATCAGCTTCATCACCTTCATCAGCTTCATCAGCTTCATCACCTTCATCACCTTCATCAGCTTCATCACCTTCATCACCTTCATCAGCTTCATCAGCTTCATCACCTTCATCACCTTCATCAGCTTCATCAGCTTCATCAGCTTCATGCTGGTTCAAAGTTTCTGTCCTGATGGTTTTCAGGGTAATTTAAGGCTGAAAAAACTCCAAACTGTATTTGACATTTGACTTTAAAAGCCACTAAATATTTATTTTATTGGTTGAAAATTTCACATTAAAACATTTTGAATGGACAGTCTGGAGGTTCCTCCATCTTTTCCCCAGTGTTAGTATTTATTTAAATGTTTTAACACAATATATTTATAATTTCACTCTTTTTGTGGTGTTTATTGCATTAGGTTGTTTACTATTATGGGTGCACACATTTAGTAAACACCTTTTATTTATTTGAATTATTAACTACTTAGTTTTGCTGAGTTTGAAGGACTGGTTGAGTTTGAAGAACTGGTTGAGTTTGAAGGACTGGTTGAAAGGCAAACCAGGAAGTGGAACCAACCACCAGGCTGCTGGAAGCAGGACTTGATGTTAAAAAATCTGCCTCTCTCTCTACTAAGGGCATAACTGCTAAAAGATTTTTGGTGTTTGGTTGTTTTGTTTTTACAGTTGTGTTCTAGTCAAAATGTTTTGTTTTGAATTAGTTATTTATGTTTATGCATTGTTTGTCTTTATATCCTATCCCACTTCTCCTCATTTGTGTAGACTAGCCTCTATGTATAAATTAGCCTGTGTTCATTGTGAGGTCAGTTTTTGGTTCGTTATCCTGAGTTGGGTCTGCCTTAGTTGGTGATTTATTTTGGGCCCATTTTGCTATATTTTTGAGATTTGTTGTTGAAAGCCTTTTAAGATTTTTCGGAAAAATAAATAGAAAATATTTTTTATATATGCCTTTGTCCTTGTGCCTTACTGGTTGGACCCTAACAGACAGGAAGTTGTTAGGTGAAAGAGGAAGTTGTTCGGCGTTCCCCATGCTTCAGGTTCTGCTCACAGTTCAAACCAGAACTAGAACCATCAGAGTCCAGCTGCTCAAACACTAAAATGTAGCATCAGCTCCAGTCTGTCTGAGGTTAAAGGTCATGAAAGCTTGAGCCAATCAGAGTTCTTTCCCTGGATTCATAAGTTCTCCGTAAGGAGAAAAAATAACCACAAACTCAGCAAAACACTCGATCCAGAGCCAAGAACTACAGCCGGAAAACCAGGAGTTCAGTCCAGAGTCAGAGGATCCAGAGCCCACACACACACACGCACACGCACGCAAAAGTTTGCCTTTCCATCATATTTAGGATTTTGTATTGACTTCCATTCATTTTAGTAACTGTACCCTAACCCAGACATTTTACATTTTTCTTAATTTCTTAACCACTATTTATTAAAACTCAAATCCGCCTGCTTAAACATAGTTTTAATATTTAAATCTGATGTTTTATGCTATGTTACACTGTTTAAAATTTAATAGAAAACATTTTGTCTGACACCAAAGGGTTAGTCTTCACCAGGGCTCTAAATACATATGAACAAATGGGTAAAAATCATAAACAGGATGCTTATATATATATATATATATATATATATATATATATTATTGTCATTATCCCTGGTCAGAAAATAATTCACACAAAACCTCTGAACTTAACCAATAGATCCCAGAAGAACTGGAAACCAGTGAAGACCAGGAAAACGTCCTCACTTTCCAGGAGGGCCTCAAGCTGTGGGTAAACTTGGTGAGAGTGGTCCTCCATATGCAGTAATACAAGTACACACACACACACACTCACTCATTCCTGTCCTCTATTTATAACCTGAAGCCCTTCATTCATATCTGACTGTGTGTGTGTGTGTGTGTGTGTGTGTGTGTGTGTGTGTGTGTGTGAAACATGGTAATGTGACTAATCGTGGTAGCGGCATCATGTGACCTGCAGCTAACGAGTTCCAATTAGATTCATCATAATGTGATGAAGAACGACCTGCTGGTCCACTGGACACCAGAACCAGGTTGGTCCAGATACTGAATCTGGATGACGTCCGTCCGTCCGTCCGTCCGTCCGTCAGCAGGAAGTTCCTGAGGCTCCGCCTCCTTTCTGGACACAGATTCAGCAGTGACTCACCTGTCCTGCGGGGGGCGCTGTGGAGGTGGTAGGAGAACCTCATGGTGCTGAACCGGGTGGAGAAGGAAGTGGGGGTCAGCCTGCGGGGTTGGTTCAGCTGCATGCCAAGGTCAAAGGTCACTGAGTCTCAGATCATCTTCTGGGTCTCAGAAAGGTTCTGGTTCTCTACAGCAGAAACCGGGCTCACACTGGACCCCATTCAGACCCAAAGTCCAGCTTCAGGTGGTTCTGGTTCTGGCTGGTTCTGGTCTCTCTCTCCTTCATCCCTCTGTCTCTCTGTCACTCTTACAGGAAGTTCACTGCTCCCGCCATCCTGGACTCCATTTCAGTCGCCATGGAAACGGTACTCAGCTCAGCTGACTGGATCCGGTTTACCCCCCCCCCAACCCGACCCGGATGCTTGGATCAGAGGACACCTGGAGGAGTTTTGCCGCCTGTTTTGACCCAGCTCTGCTCCCCCAGAAGGTCCGACTTGGTCCTGGTTCTGGTTCTGCTCCTGGTTCCGGTTCTGCTCCTCCTCCAAGCCTCCAGCTCCTCAGAAAGTTGTGGGTTTCCTCCAGACAGCAGCTGGGTCGTCTCTGCGCAGTTCCAGACTGCGACCCAAACAGCCGAGCCGGACCAGAACTCCTCCTCCTCCCAGACATCTGATCCGGATCCCCTCCTCCCTCCGTCTGGTTCTCATTTTCTCTGCTTTTGTTTTTTTCCAGGCTGGAATCTGGAGCAAAAGGAAAACCGGAGAGCAGAACTCCAGCAGAACTTTTTCCATGTCGGTCTGGACAGATCCGGGTCTTTGGAGGTTCTTTAATGAGGCAGAACTTTAGATAATCTGACCTTTAACCTCCTGCTGGTCGCGACCCAAGGAACAGTTTATAGTTTCTGTTTGGTTGGTTCAGATTGGATTAGAAAACTGCTGAGAGGAGGAAAAAAACTAAAAACCTGTGAAGGAATGTTGTTCAGAAACCAGCTGAATGTGGCAAAGATCGTCCTAAAAATAAGCATTTAACACGATTAGAACGGATCAAACTAAACCCAAAGCTGGTTCTGGTTGGTCTCCCAGTGTCAGTGGTTCTGGGAGGGAGTCATCATGAGGCGTTGATCGCCCAATCAAAGGACGACTTGATCAGAAACAAAGATGTCTGACAATCCTGGAGATGAAACCTCTCCAGCCTGAACCCGTTTCCAAGGTTTCCAAAATCCCATAATAAACTGGTTCACATCCACCATTTTACACATTAAGAGGTCGTGTTAACGGAATATTTTCCGTATTTGACTGTTATTTTTTTTAAATGACCGGAAAATTTGAAGCCCGTCCATCATTTGAAAGATTAAAATTCACACCCCTGATTAGTGCACATGGGCAGACATGACAGACTTTAAGCAAAGATTTCGTCGCAGAGGCAACTAAAATCAATCAATACAAAAAATCCTTTCTGAATATCATCTCATGGACTCTGAACTAAATGCGTCTTTCTGACCAGAGCCGACGGCGTGTTGAGGAGTTACAGACCGGAGCGCCTGGTTAGGAAGAGCATTAAAAACCTTTGGAGCCTTTAGTTCCAGACTCCATTACATACAGAACAGAGAAAACTAAACGTTGTGTTAATCCATGTATAGTCTAAACAGGAGCCTGGAGTTTATCTTGAGGAAATAAATAAATGACGGTGCAGAAGTTCATTAGACCGTAACATGCGCAGTGCGCTGCACAACCAATGTGAAGAATTAAACTGAACTCATTCAGCGGTTTTAACAAATGGAGCTGAAGACGTTTCCCTCCCAGATAGGGTTAGGTCAAAAACTCACCGAGTTCAACTGATGGGTTTGATCAGCAGATCAACTGACTGATGAACCAGCGCAGATTTCTCTGCAGATGCGACCAGGAGGAATGTGAGAGGCTGAGGGTTCAGAGGCAGGTGAAGTGCTGCTAATTTAAGTTGGATCGTTTAATTTCATTTATTCTAAGTTATTGGGGCCACAGTCAGTGGCTTTGTTACTATGGAGAAAAAGTTAGATGCATTTATCTGCTTTATGTGATGGATCTGGATTCATGGGTCAACTAGTGAATAAAAATGATAAATAGCCGATGTTAATATGATTAGAATTTGACAGGTAAAAATAGAACATGGCCGACTTTTTTTTAATGCTGTCGGTCAAATGGAGAACAAAGCAGTCTAGGTCTTCTTAAAAGACAGAGTCTCTGAGAATAGTTCTTAAAGATATAGCCAGTATTTTCAGCAAAACTGAGCTGACTGTCCAGGAATGACGCAAGGAATTTAAAATTTTCCACAGTTTCAACAGGTTGGCCATCAAATGAAACTGGAATCACTTTCAGATCTTGTTTATGCCATTTAATTAGCTCTACTTCCTTAAAAAATGAACAAATATGGTGTTTTATAAGATAATCTATCTTTTATGCATCCAGTAATGCCGAAATTAATAGTAAATAATAAAGTCTATATGGTATTCTGATTTAGTAATGTAATTATAGTAGCTGTGTTACCACCCCACGCCACTAGAGGCAGTATCAGGCCCAAAAAGATGCAACTAAGGAGCAGATTCAGAAGTTCACAGAAAGCTACAGAATCTGTTAAATCCCTAACCACCTGACTGTTGTTCCGCTGTTGTCCTGCAGGGGGCATCATCATCACATGAGACTATTTATTAAAAACATTTTTATTAATCTTTCTAAAAATGAGAAAATCATTTCCATCTGCAGATCGCTGATGACATCACTCAGAGGACGTCTGACCGGCGGCGGCTCCTCAGGCTGTAGCGGGGCTGCGGGGGGCAGAGGGGCGTTAATAACCAGAACGAAGAACCGGGTTCCTGACAGGAACCTCCACAAACAGACACACCTTCCTGTCCTCCACCTGGACGCTGTACACCAGGGGGGGCGGAGTCTGGACTAATGCATGATGGGAAGAGGAGCGGCAGAGGAGACGGGCGCTCTGACCTGAAGGAGAACCAGGGAGGTCAGAGGTCATCAGGTGAGATAGGCGGCATCATGGTAAAACCTCCATTAGTAATTATATTTATCTATTCAACAAAACATTTATTTTTATCCCAAAAATAAAAACCAAAGTTTAGCATTTTAAAGTACAAACTGCAAAGAATAAAAATAATGTGAAATAAAATCCCTAAACATGGAGGACAAGACGGAGCTGATCTCAGTTTAGAAAATGATTTGTCCAAAACTCAGACCAGAACCAGAACCTGGATGCTTCTAGTTCCAGTACCTGCTGGTTTTACTGGTTTAACTGGTTTTAATGACTTAAAGGTTAAAAACGTCTGAGCTCTGGTTTTTCCACAGCAAACCTCCAGGTGTCGCCAGAGAGGCCCGAAGCTTTAGCTCCGCCCCTCTAGAGTCAGCTGACCTGAAGGTGCCATGTGGGAGGAGCCTGCAGCCAGTGATGACATCATACTGAACCCTTCTTCCTCCTCTTCCTCTCTGCTCCACAGCTTTTCTGCTCTTGCTGTCCTCTGGAAATCAACCAGCAGGTGGAGCTGTTTAGGAATGAACCAGCAGGTGATCCAGGTGTGTTCAGGTGCGACCCCTGTTGACCTCACCTTCAACTGCAGCCGACGGTCCTCCAACTTCTTCTCCTGTGTAAACCTCTCTGTAAACGACAAGCAGCTCCTTTAAGCCCCGCCCTGACGCACCAGACCAGGTCTTACCTGGACACTCACCTGCACGCCGCAGCGCCTCCTGCAGGCTGCTCTGCGTCTCTCTGAGCTGCTGCAGCACTTCCAGGCTCTGCTGCACCGGGTCTCTGTAGCGAACACACACCAGCAGCAGAACACACAGGGCAACGCACACCGAGAGGCGCCGCAGCGCAGCAACGTACGCTGAGACCAGCTCCTGCACACAACAGCTCTGATTTATTTACGAAACACGCGATGTTACGACATTTTTCACGAAACACGCGATGTTACGACATTTTTCACGAAACACGCGATGTTACGACATTTTTCACGAAACACGCGATGTTACGACATTTTTCACGAAACACGCGATGTTACGACATTTTTCACGAAACACGCGATGTTACGACATTTTTCACGAAACACGCGATGTTACGACATTTTTCACGAAACACGCGATGTTACGACATTTTTCACGAAACACGCGATGTTACGACATTTTTCACGAAACACGCGATGTTACGACATTTTTCACGAAACACGCGATGTTACGACTTTATTCACATCGGTGGCTTCTTGGTGATTAATTTATTTATTGCTTCTGGTTTTCGTTTTTCCAGAGAACCCTGAACACATCGTCTCATGTTCTGATTAAACCGGGTCACTTCCTATTTTTGTCGGTCAATCTGCAGTTTCAGATCGCTGGACAAAACAACCAATTATTTCCCAAAAGACCCCCACCCCCGACATAAGCCCCGCCCCCAGGTGAGTCTACCAACCACATGAAGGTGTTCTGGTTGGTCGGAGCTCAGCACATGCTGGTAGATCTTCTTCTCCAAGTAGAAGTTGACGCAGACCAAGGCCAGCAGCAGCAGCCTGGACCCGGGAGGAGAGTGTGGGGAAGCAGAGGTCACTCAGAGGTCACCTGTCTGATGTTCTGGTTTTGAAGGTTCCACAGAATTCTCTGGATCTTGAATCCAAGCTGCAGCTTTACTAGTAAACGGTGCAGCTGCTCCCCCTGCTGGTGGAAGCTGGAACTGCCTCTGTAGAAGCAAACATGCAGGAGCAGGTAACAGGTAAAGGAAAGGGGGCGGAGCTACCTGGCCCTGGAGGAGCATGGGGTGGAAGTGATGAGGTAGACGGTGCAGAGCGCGGCGGCGTTGTAGCAGCAGGAAGTCAGGCTGTGAGCCTCCATCAGCAGGAAGCTCTGCAGGAAGGAGAGCCGCTGGAAGAGCTGTGACAGCGCCACCTGCTGCTGCCTGGAGGCACTGCTGAGGTCAGAGAAGACCGCCTGCACACCTGGAGGGGTGGGAGAGGGAGCAGGGCAAAGGTGAGACAGGAGAGGACAATCAGCAAACCGAGATGCATCAGAACGATTCCTAAACTGACTGAATGATCTCTGAACAAAACGAGATCTTTACCCTGAGTTTAGTCTGGCAGGCTCTGTGTGTGTTTTACCCTGAGTCGAGTCTCTTAGGGTGGCTCGTAGCTCCTCTCCATTGGACAGGATTTCTTTCTGTGCCTGTAAGGCGACGCTCTGGGCTTCCATCAGCTCGTTGGCCATCTGTCTGGTGGACTGAAGCTGCTCAGCAACACCTGCTGAGGCCTCCGTCAGCCTAAACACAAATTAATGTAGCAGATTAGCGGCATGTTGACTTAGCATAATGCTAACAGTTTGGGAGCAGGTCAAAGGTCAGCAGAAACAAACATAGCTAAATGAGCCTGAATGTTAGAGTTAATGTCTGCAGCAGGCCAGCGTCAGCTACTGTTGGGACGTAAATGTTTCATATAAATAATAATTTATTATCTGAACAGAGATGATTCAGAGGAAACCAGGTAATAACTATTATTCATAAATCAAAATTTAAATAGTTCTGTATTTTAAGCTTAGAAACAACATGTGATCATTATTTACTTATTTTTATTTTGGTCTGTAAAACTGGCAGAAGCAGAAAACTCGTTTTAAAATGATGGTGAACATTTTTGGCTTTTTTAAAAACTATGTTTAAAAGAAAAACTGTATTTTGTCATGATATTAATTTTGTCTTATAAACAGAAACAAATAAAAGTGAGTAAAATTAAGCCAAATCCCGTAAAAACCTAAAGGGTTAAGAAAAGCTCCTGGTTGGTCCTTTAAGACGCAGCGCAGGGCGGACTGCGGCCTGCTCACCTGTACATGGTGCTTTCTGCGCGGCTCTGCCAGGCCTCCGACTGCAGGAAGTGGCAGATGGAGTGGGTGTGGGTGAAGAACTCAGTGTAGGTGTTGAAGGCCACAGGATCCATCCCAGCAGTACACCTGCTGACCTCTGACCCCTCAGGGCAGGATGGGAAATCCCTGCCTGAGCTGAAGAGAAACGGGTTAAAAGGCAGATCTGTAGTAAACAAAAACGGCCACAAGGTGGCAGCACTCACTGAAAACTAATTAGCTCAGTTTAAGCTAAATAAATAAATAAATACGCATTAACATCAAGAGAAAAAAAAAGCCCAACAGGAAGTCATAATTAGGAGTTTCTAAAGTCATAATTACAAGAATAAAAGCCATAATTATGAGACAGTAAGTTTCTCATAACTATGACTTTATAACTCATAATTGTGACTTCCTGCTGGGCTTTTATTTTTCCTTTCATGGTGGAAACGGGCTTTCATAAAAACTTCAGGATGAAATGTAGAACCTTTAGAAAACGGAACACTGTGGTTTCCAAAGTGTGGTGTGGGGGCCGGCTGTGGCCCTCAGAATGATTCTGTGTGGCCATTGACTGCAGATCAACACTGGTACCAACTGGACCCATGAGCAAAGGAGATGGAGAGTTTTATTACCAAACTAAAATCATCTTAAGAAGGAAAACGTTCCTGATATCATTTTAGGTTTTAATTTCAGGGTAAAAAGGAGCAGAGATCAGAAAACGACCCAAATCCTGGTTCTGGTTCAGACCTGCTGCAGGTGTAACAACTTTAGAAAATGTGCTTTTATTTTTTATTATTATAATGTTTGACTTTTCACTAAATTCTGATTAACACTGAAGAATCCTATTTCTTTGTTATATTTTAAGAATTTTATTATTTTACTTATTTTGATAAGCACTAGTACCTGTACTGTCACTTTAAGAGAGCGTCTTATGACATCAGCACTGTACCACCTTCAGGTGGCGCTAGGCTGCCTGAGAAGAGGTAGAAAATGTTCTTTGCTTTGGTTATTCTCGCGTTTTATGAAATATATAAAATAATTGTCAGTACCTGCAGCTGCGAGTTTGAATCCATGCAGAGAAATTTTCTTTTTGACAAGTTTAGAACATTTTTCTTAAAACTTGGAGCAGATCTTGTTGTTAGTTTCTCCATGTGTTTATCTGCTGGGGGAAATCCGACTGCTGAATGGAAGAGCTGCATGTTAAAAGCATTTTTATTTCTATCGGCGACACCAGAACCGCTTCGGTCCGGTTTCACTGAACTGCAAATGTTTCCTTCATTTCACTCAGATCTTCAATTTTTATATTTTAGTTGAGCATTAAAAAACCCTACAAATTATTTTACCTAAAAAATAAAATAATAATTTCATCTTCGGACAGAACCGCTGTAGGTAAGTCCAGAACTACAGTGACGTCATAGATTAGTGACCTTCACCTGACGACGTCGTCACATCCCACCTGCGGAAGGAAGAGCCACGTTTTAACATCAGGACCGCCTAGTTCTGATCAGAAGTGACTGGACTTAGCAGAGTCCAACAGAACCGGACTCTGGGTCTGTTTCTGCTGCTGCAGCGCAGTGAACAGAACCACCGGATTCTGTTCTGGTTCTGAAGAACCCAAAGCGGCAGGTTCTCCCTCCCCGGATCCGACCAGCTGCTTACCTGCTCAGGTGACAGTGGGTGAAGCGCAGCGCCAGGCGGCTCTGACTCTCTGACGTCATGTCCCTGCAGGTGTCCAGGTGTTCCAGCGCGCGTGCCCAACACCCGCCATACCGCGGCTGCGCGGCGAGGCTCTGAACCCGCCGCAGCTCCATCCTGCCGCGCTCTGGGTCCAGACCCGAACCGGCAGCGGGTCCAAGAATCAGGGATCCGCACAGCAGCAGCAGCAGCGACGCGGCCACATCCTCCATCCTCACCTGCCTTCAGCTCAGCCAATCAGAGAGCCGCGTTTTCACGAGCGGGCCGCGACCTTTAGAGGCTCATTAACGGCTCGGTCAACAGGCGCTGAGCGGAACCACGTGACCTGAACGGAAAGGAGCTCGTCTTTGATTGGAGGAATAATGAAACAAGAAGTTGGAGATCAAACAGAAAAATAAAAAAATGAAATGGATTCATGGAGCATCGGATCTGAGATTATGTGATTTGTAATTATTAATATTCCTCCCAGGTGAGGTGGCGCAGTGGCAGCCATTTTTTATTCATTAATCCTACATATTAATAACTGCATCCTGTTCCGAGCTGTTTCTAAAATCGTCCATTCGGCCTTTAGACCATCTCAGGGTTTCTGTCCGATTCAGTTGAATCCGATGAGACTCAACTGGACCAGAGAATTCAGTCCGACCCAATCTGGTCGTGGTTCTTTTTGATCAATAATTTTAATGAACTTTATTCTTGTTGTTCATTATCTTTCAGCTTGATGGAGTCATAATAGCGTCATCATTTAATAACCTCTGGGTTTATTTTGACTCCAAACCTGAGAGAATTTTATGACGTCAGATCTTTGCTTTAAAACCTTTTCATTTCTTATTTAGTTTCTCAGCACCACCAGCAGGGGGCAGTGACTTAATGTCCAGCTCTTGTTCTCTCGTTGGTCTTTTAAAGCAACCCAGTTTCCGTTTAGCTGCTACCAACTTTTTATCTGACATGGAAAAAACTGCAGAACTTTTCATTGAGGCTCCATCATTCTAATAAAATAATAATAAAATCATAATAATACCTCCATCCTGCTGATATTGCCTAAATGTGATTAATATTTAAAGCCTGAAAGATGCAGTGGGATGAAGCTCATCTGGATCAGACCGGTGAGGAAGGCGAGTCAAACACGGAGACCACAGACACGTCAGGGACAACAAATGGTTTTAGTTAGAAACAAAAATAAGAAAACAGGTAAAAACTAGTTTCTTCTACAGCGACGGTGTTTTCTGGAGCTTCACTGAATTCCAACCAGAGTAAAAGCAGAATATTCATCCTCAATATTAGCAACTATGAAGTCACCACACACATTACTACTAAGGTCTAGAAACACAACATGGCTCGGCTGACATGGTGGCTTCTGGCAAGACACACAATATTATTATTATTATTATTAATATAGGCACTAAACTCTGGAACATGCAATATGGTGGCTGGTTACTGTAGATTGTGCTGGGTCCAGTCAGTGGAGTGGGTCCAATCAGAGAGGAACGTTTCTGCGGTGGCGAGCAGCTGGCAGAGGCCGGGCTACGCTAAAGGGGCTCACAGCAAGCCGGGTCACTGGATCCAGAACCAAGAGAGACTGGGAGGTTCAGGTCAGAGAGTCACAGAACCCTAACAGGAAGCCCCAGCAGGTCACAGGTCATCTGTTGACTTCCTGAAGACGTGTTGGTTTCTGCGTGATGATTCTACAGAATAATCCCTCAGAGACGCCGACGGCCCACAAACTTCATCCAAGAGCCAAAGTCAGCGCCTGACCAAAGATGTTTATTCAGACAGAAATGTTGATATTTTGCTTGAACTAGTCCACTGCCACTGTCCAGTTTACATATCTACATGATTACTTTTGAGGAAAGTCTATGTGACGCGATGGGGAATTACATCATGCAAATTGGAAATGTTGCAACAAAGAAAAAGAAAAAGAAATTATCCCTGAATCACTCAGGCCATAGCAGGACCGCTCAGGTCCAGTCGTCCAGAGCCGGCCTGCAGCTTTCAGACGCTTCCCTACTCCAGCACACCTGAACCAATGACTGGCTGGTTCCCAGGCCTGTTCAGAGCCGATCCTGGTCTGTTGGAGTGACGAAGTATCTACAAGTTGCAGGACGGTAGCTCTGGAGGACGGGACTCGAGCATCCAAGTTACTCAAAGCGTTATTTCGTCAGATGTTGACACTACGCATGGCACGAATGAGCAGGAAGTAGAGGTTATAAACTAGCATGGACCGCACATCTCAGAAAAAAATAGTCCTCCACTTTGTGCTGGAGGCCTGGACTTTTGAATTTCTCCAGGTTTTGTACCTCTGGTAAAACACAAACCGAACTGTGGATAGGAAAGTTTGTTGCTTCCATCTCTCCTTTAGCGCATTAACTCTTTTTCGGAAGAGCCAAAAATCACCTGACGCGAGCGTAAAAAGTTGTTTGGGAAATTGAGGAAGTTATTTTGAATTTTAGCATTTCCATCAACCTTTTCTAATGCGACACTTCAAAACGGACATGAAAAAACATTGATGGAAACAGAGAGTGGCGTCTCACAATGTCTGTTTTCAGACTGGAGGTGTTAGACGTTCCTGGTGAACTTGGTGCAGTCGGAGTAACAGCAATACAGATGATTGAACTGAAGGTGTTGCTGGGTGTCCTTAGTGGTGAGATTGGGCTGTTGGTCAGACACTAAACGACCACAGAGCAAGAACTAGCCAAACATTTCCTTCTGATACCATCTACGGGTTTGTTAAGAACGCCTGAAACACCGTGTGGATTCGGCAGTAAAGGTGCCAAGGAATCTCAGCGTAGTGAGTGCCTGAGTCACCAGCAACAAGAACTGATCAAACCATTTCAAGACTGCAGCTCAGAAAGCATCCCGATGCCTCCTAACTGTGACTCTCAGATCTGAAGGGAAAAGCCCACAGTCCCGTCCTTTCTGCACAGCCAGATCCATCGGAATCACCTTTCCTGGTTAGACCTGGACCGTGAAGCTGAGCCAGGTTGGCCTCTGCGAACGCGGACCCCGGTTGAAGGCCTGCAGGGTCTCTGAGCGACATGCAGGGGGTTGATTGTATGAAGTTGAGATGTGCAAACTGTTCCAGACATCTGACGTAAAGACACATTTAGAATGGGTCCTTTCCCACACATTCATTATCAAAAGAACTCAAATAAAGCTACTGTAGGCATGGGTTTGGTTTGATATCAAAAGTGCTCACGGTAGAAACAAAATTTGAGAGAAACATACAAGTCCATGAAGTCCAGTTTAGGAAAAATCCTGGAAGAACTGGCTGAACTGGAAATGTTGAAACACCAATGAGCAGCTTTTCTTATCGGCCGGATTCATCAGATCCTAAATCAGCTGAGAGGAACCATGAACTCCTCAAGCTGTTGAAATCCTTCTGAATCAGGCCGTCGGGGTTCCAGCTGCTTCCAGATTCATGACACGTCTGAGGAAATCTGGAAGAGGACTGAGAACTTTAACACTTTTGATCTCAGGCAAAATGGCGAGAGGCAAGAATAAGCGTAAGAACTGAGAACACTAAAAGAAAGCCTCTGCTTTTTAGGGTTTCATGGAAAACTTTGAAAAATAAAGATGAGAAATTTTTAAGAAACCAATTTAAGGTGCAAACCGCCGCGGCGCATTGCCTCGTAGACTTTCAGTCAAGGACTGGTTTGAGGAAAGGACTGTCAGTCACCGTGGGCCATGTTAGAGTCAGGGCTGTTGGTAATATTACTTCTTAAAGCTGTATAACAAAGACAAAACAACCAACTACTAAATAAAAAACAGGTTATATTCCGGAAGCAACATTTTATCAGAGTAATGTGTTGTTAAGCGACGGTTTTTAGTTCCAAACTACTCTCCACCTCCGTATGGAGACTAACAGGATGCAACAGCTGCCTTTAGATTATATACACACACACACTTTTTCTTATTTTTCCTTTTCATTTGTTTTCTTCTAGAAAAAGACTCTATTCGTTCCCCTCTCGATCTGTCCTTCAGCGCCAACTGGCTGTACCTCCTACAACTTCACAAAGTCTCCAGACAGAATCCAACAGTAGAAACTGTGACGGTTCTTCCAGCTTCTGTTTGAAAACAGAGTGAGGTCCAAACATCTCTATGAACAGCGCGGCCATACTCCTCCGTCTGGGGTCGACTCGTCTATAAGGTCACCAATCAGCTTGCCTTCCACCTGACCAACCAATCAGCTGACTCTTTCACTGACAGCAGTTCGCGACTCCACGGTTTCCTCACAGCTGGGACGGGGAACGGTGGACTGTGGGACAATGTCTCTGAGCTCCTTGCTGTCACCTGCTGCCTCTGGCTCCACCCTCAGTCGAGCCCTACCGTCTGCTCCAGGCACAAGACTGGACCCTGCTACTCCAGGAGGCCCAGGTGGCACAGAGCTGGAAGGTCTTGATGTGCTGTTTGACCCTCTTTCACCTCCTAAAACTTCTCTGGTATCTGATGCTGAGAGCATCTCTCCTTTTCCCTCCATCCTGATGCCCTCCATGCTGGCGTCTCTTCTTGGGAACTGGCTCTCCAGGGCAGGCCGTGTGGTGCTCAGGTCCTGTGGCTGTTCACTCTGGTTCTGCTGAGCAGGGACGGGAATGGGATGGGCGTGGCTGGATGATGATGGTCTGTGAGAAACAAGGTTCTGCGCATGTAGCCTTGTGTGTTGAGAAAGGGACTGGGGATGCAACTGGGTTTGAAAGCTTTGAAAGTGTGGATGTGTTTGGGACTGGGGAATGGGTGGCCTAGGCTGGGCGGGACATTGACTGGGTGGAGCTCTATGCAGATTTGGGACCTGGTGTTGCAAGGTCTGTCTCATACGAGTCTGAGGCAAAACCTGAAGGCCAGATTGCAAGTGAGGATGAGGTTGAGCTGGAACCCTAGTCTGCAGTTGGCTTTGATTTTGTGTTGGTGTCCTAGTCTGGGGTTGACTCTGGACTTGTGTTGGTGTCCTAGTCTGGGGTTGACTCTGGACTTGTGTTGGTGTCCTAGTCTGGGGTTGACTCTGGACTTGTGTTGGTGTTCTAGTCTGGGGTTGACTCTGGACTTGTGTTGGTGTCCTAGTCTGGGGTTGACTCTGGACTTGTGTTGGAGTCCTAGTCTGGGGTTGACTCTGGACTTGTGTTGGTGTCCTAGTCTGGGGTTGACTCTGGACTTGTGTTGGAGTCCTAGTCTGGGGTTGACTCTGGACTTGTGTTGGTGTTCTAGTCTGGGGTTGACTCTGGACTTGTGTTGGAGTCCTAGTCTGGGGTTGACTCTGGACTTGTGTTGGTGTCCTAGTCTGGGGTTGACTCTGGACTTGTGTTGGTGTCCTAGTCTGGGGTTGACTCTGGACTTGTGTTGGTGTCCTAGTCTGGGGTTGACTCTGGACTTGTGTTGGTGTCCTAGTCTGGGGTTGACTCTGGACTTGTGTTGGTGTCCTAGTCTGGGGTTGACTCTGGACTTGTGTTGGTGTCCTAGTCTGGGGTTGACTCTGGACTTGTGTTGGTGTCCTAGTCTGGGGTTGACTCTGGACTTGTGTTGGTGTCCTAGTCTGGGGTTGACTCTGGACTTGTGTTGGTGTCCTAGTCTGGGGTTGACTCTGGACTTGTGTTGGAATCCTAGTCTGGGGTTGACTCTGGACTTGTGTTGGTGTCCTAGTCTGGGGTTGACTCTGGACTTGTGTTGGAATCCTAGTCTGGGGTTGACTCTGGACTTGTGTTGGTGTCCTAGTCTGGGGTTGACTCTGGACTTGTGTTGGTGTCCTAGTCTGGGGTTGACTCTGGACTTGTGTTGGTGTCCTAGTCTGGGGTTGACTCTGGACTTGTGTTGGTGTCCTAGTCTGGGGTTGACTCTGGACTTGTGTTGGTGTCCTAGTCTGGGGTTGACTCTGGACTTGTGTTGGAATCCTAGTCTGGGGTTGACTTTGAATCTGTGTTGGTGTCCTAGTCTGGGGTTGACTCTGGACTTGTGTTGGTGTCCTAGTCTGGGGTTGACTTTGAATCTGTGTAGGTAATCTGTCTTGGGATTGAGTCTGTTGTTGCATCTCAATTGTTGCCTGTGATTGGGACTGAAGTTTGGGTGGTGTCTTGGTTTGGGATTGTGACTGAGGTTGTGTTTGAATTCTTGGCTGGGGTCGGAGTTGGGGCTGAACTGAGGTCTGAGGGTGGGATTGTTTAATCTGGGATTGGATATGAGGCAAATGTCTAGGCTGGATCTGAGGCTGGAGTGCAGTGGAGGACTGGACCTGTGATTGTGAATGCCTAGTTTGAGATGACTGAGCATGCAGAATAGGTGGGGACTTGGGTGGATCATGTAGAGTCTGATGGTGGCTTTGGTGCTGGGCTGTGGAGAGTGACTGGGCTGACTGGTTGGTAGACAATGGGTGACTAGGGGTTTGGATTTGGGGTTGTAGGGACTGTGCCTCAGGCAGTAAATGTCTGGTGAGGGATGACTGGGATACTTGCAGACTATGGGCTTGTGGTGGACTGGGTAACGAGGTATGGGGACAGGAATGGGGCTGGTGGTGTGGTGGAGAAACAGGTTGCAGAGATTCAGGAGGGGGCCGGGGCTCAGACCTTTGGTGTGGTTTGGGGGGAACCTTTTTTTCAGGGGTTTGATGAGGCACAGTCTGGGGATCAGCTTCAGGCCTGGGCTGGCTAGGAGGTGATTCACAAACTGTTAGAGGAGGCGGGTGATCTAATGGTGAGCCAGAGGACTGTTGGTGGCGATGATGGTGGTGGTGATGGTGGTGGTGATGATGGTGTTTATGAGGTTGTCGTTCCTTCCTTTTGTGGCTTTTTGAAGGGATGATGCTACTACTGCTGCTACTCCTTCCACCCCCTCCTTCATTTTCACCAACATCCTTTCCTTTGCTTCCTTCATCTCCAGATTCTCTTTTTTCCTTGTGCTTCTGGCACTTATGTGACTTGTGTCCATGGGAATGGCTCTCATCTGAAGCAGAGGGTTGCTTCTCTGACTGGCTTCCTACAGTGGATGTAGGCTTTGGGTCTGAGCTTGGACCTCCCTCCACCTTCCCTCCCTTTTCCTGTGCTGCACCGGTGCTTCCAGTCTCAGCAGGTGTAACCAGTGGAGCCTGAACACTCTCCATCTCTTCCACAGTTTCTCTTGTTTTGCGCTTTTTGATTGGCAGAGCTGTTTCCTGGACAACAGGTTTAGTGGAAGACTCCTTAGCCGCTCTCCTTTTGGCTTCAGCCACCATAATGGCAGCTGCAGTGTAGCTTCCAGCTGTTGAGCTACCAGAGGCTGTGGTTGAAGACGTGGATGCAGCAGTGACTGATGATGGTGCAGAGGTTGATCCTGGTTTCCTTCCTCGTTTTTTGGGAGCGGCCTTGGGTGGAGGTGGAAGGTCCTGTTCTGATTTTCTCTTTCTGCCTGGCCGGGACTTGGGCACTGCGGTAGGAGACACCACCTGCAGAGGAAAAACCAGATACTCAAAAGCAGGAGATTCAATATTGTTATGGTCACAGACACAGTTGCACAGAGTGAAGTTACAGCTCAACCTTTAAAGCTGTAAGTTTTATCTTCAATGTAAAAACGTCCAGGTGAGGGACTGAACAACCGTCATACCTTTGATGTGGTTCCAGAGGAGGACTCTGCCTTGCCAAGAGGCATTTTAACCAGCAGCTTTCCTGGAGTTTTCTCAACCACTCGCTTCATGGCCACACCCTCAGTGGCCTGACGCATTTTTCCACTGCCTACACAAATACAAGAGATGAACACAGAAGAACTGCAGAACCACTTATGAAAAGCTGCCCTTGATTTAATGACTCATCTGCAACTTCTGCTATCCTGGCCTCTGTACCTTTGGGCCGCCCTCGGCCTCGTCCTGATGGTTTCACCACTTTTGGTTTTTTGGGAGGGCGCTTTTCACGACGGGATGGGCTTCCGCGCCCCGTGACAGTAAAATCAAAGTCATTGGGATCGGTCTGTTTGTCACCAATCTTCTCAAAGTAGGCAATGAGTTCCACCTTTGAACGAAATGCCTTTCCCTCCGAGCTTTACAGAACAAAAACAGCTGAATGTTAATGGCATTCATTTGAGATTGTATTCTTAAGCACCAAAGGGAACCATCATCATGTTGATCATGACTTACTTGATCAGGTAGACATCAAACTTCCCCGCAGATCGTCCAGACTTTCTCTGTTTCAGTTTGCGGGTCCAGCCTTCAGGCAGCGACGGGTCATCGTACATTGGCCCTCGGTCTCGAATGATGGAGCGGCGTTGCCTGGGAGAGCCTGCAGACTCGGACCCTTGGTCTGAGGGTCCCGCCACTGGCTCTACCACCTAAAGGGTGGAAAGACAAGTAAACATTTCTGCACATCATTCTGGCTGTTACCTCTCCAGCTCTCCATGTGTTCTGTACCTGGCTCTGTGGCTCCGCCCCCACCTGTGGCTGTTCACTAACTGCTGACGGGGTGGTTGAGGCCGTGGACTCGGCCCCCTGGTCACCATGACGGCGCTCCCTGCGTGGCTTCTTTGTCTTACTGTGTGACCTGTCTCTCTGTCTGGTTGAGGGTTGGGGGTCTCCCTCTTCACCTTCTTGTCCCTCCTCCCTGGGAAAAATATGACCCTGTGTTAATGTTGCATCTCTCAATGACAGCAAACTGTCCAACAGCAAGTGGAGTGCAAGTGTAACCTGCAATTAGTAAAGGACTTTTATTTTTGCGGGGCCACTTCCTGTGTTGCACAAACTCTGCTAGCTTATTTAAAGTCCCGCCTCCAGTGCGCAGTTAAAGATCCTCACCTGTTCCACTGTGATTCTTGCTGTTGGCGTCTTCCTCCAAAAATCTTTGAACCTATTGATTTGATTGCTGGGTGAGTTTGTTATTTGATAACAGTATTACTTTTTCATGTGGTACTTCTGCTCGATTTCTCATTGGAGCGTTGTTACTGGCATTGTTTACCTGGACCGTCACCGGGATTCTGTTGGTGCTGATTGTGGCTCAGTACGGCCCACTCTCTTCTAAAAGGTAACTTGTTGCTGAATTTTGTGTTCTGACACGTTTACATTGATGCTGAGGCACTGAAGTTTAAGGTAAAATTGATCAGAACAGAATGTAGCTACACTTAAGTTGATATTGCGCAATATATTTATTTATTTTCCTTCCCTCACTCTGCTTGAATATTTGACAATTAATTTATTTTATTTTTCTAGATTGATGTTTTGGAAGTGCACTTTAACTTTAGCACTTTAACTTTAAATTGATTAGTTGAAATATGATAATTTTGTTTTATTTAAATTATGGTTAATGTAACCTGATTGAAATGTTTAATTATTAGGAATCTAATTATTGCATGTAGTATGCATAAACTAGATGTTTAAATTTAATAATTATTTCCTTTGTATTATATTTGTACATAATTGTTTTTGATAAACACTTAATGGGTTTTCTGACCTTTTAGGTCGAGTTTTTTTTTCACCTGTCGGATCAGATCCTCATCTGGATCGAAAGATGGTGAGTTAAGAATGGACTATGGACTTTATGATTTTTAAATTAATTTATTCTGAGTCAATTCTCATGTGTCTCATTGTGTTATTGTAATTGTATGTTTTTTTAATTCAAATCACTTAATATATATTCACCAAAACTAAAAGCACCGCCTCCTGTTTTTTTCACACCTCAGGCTCCTTAAAGGCCGCTCTTCTGATGCTGCTTATGTAGCCGCAGTTAGCTGCTTAGCTCATAACTGTTACACAAGTCTTCATGTAGCACTGAGTTTTACCAGCTAGCGCTAATTGAAAGTGTTGGCTGACGGTTTTACATGGGAGTTCTGTCCGATACGTTACATGACTGACGACGGTCCTGCCTAGCAGTGTTACCAGTGTTAGTTTCTCTACTTCTCTTCTGCTGAGTTTAGATAGAAAACGTTAGAACCAATTTGAATAATGAGCTGAATTTGATGTTCTACTATTGTATGTAGCAGGGATGCTTTGTCGCTAGGCAACATTTGGTTTAAATCTGGGATATAAAAACAAACTGCAGCGAGTGGATAGAAACCTCTGACTGTTAAGAAAACCTGATTTTTCTCATTATTTTGACCTGAAATAGAAATATTGTTTTTAATCCTGACAGGAAGGATCATCTGATCGGTGATCGGCTGGTTGAGTCTTCCTGTTTATAAACAGCCATCATCAGCTTCTGTCTGACTTTAATTATTAATCAGATAAACAACAGAGACAGATGCAGTGAACAGTTTTACATCGCGATTGCTTTGTGTCAAAGTTCTACAGATCTGTTCCTTCAGAATGCGCCGGTCGGACCGGAAGGAGAGCCGGACCGGTCCGGTTCTGCTCCAACTATGCAAATAATGAAGGAAAACGAGACGATAAATAAAACACACTTTGTCATCAGAGGCATGCGGCTAGAAGCTTCCTCTCATCTTGAGGAAGGTTTTATCCTTCAGAGATCAAGTGATCAGAACCAGAACCAGATCTAGTACCGGGTTCTAAAGGCGATCAACTGTTTTAAAGGCAGTTTGACGGTTTTACAATAAAAGTCTGACGGCTTTAAACAGAGCAGAATAATAATAATGTGGATAAAAATGGTTTCTGAATCATTTATTTAGGGTCCAAACCTGGTTCTGTGTGGAAAGTAATCACACCCTGACCCAGATTCCCACGGCTGAGTCTCAGAACTTTGACCCGCTTTGCTTTGGACGTCATGCAGGTCCAGAAGCAGCGCAGCAGCCCACAGCATCACACTACCTCTGCCATGTTTGATGTTCTGGTTGTTTTCCTCCAGACGAAACCGAACCAACATCCGGTCCGCCTCGGCCCACAGAACATTTCCCCACACGGCTCCTGACCTCTGACCTCAGGTGAGGCCGTGAGGCCTGCAGAGCTTCAGATGTGGTTCTGGTTCTGGTGTGTCACCCTGCTGGAACATTCTGCTTCAGGCGCGGGTCATGGTTCTGACTCGGTTCTGTTGTTCTTAGAAAGCTTTAACCAGCAGAATGAGCTGGACCGGGTCGCTTCAGAACCGGGATGTTTGTGATTGGACTGAACGTGCCAGGTTCGGTTCTGACCCGGTTCTGTCTGACTGATCTGAACTCGGCTTGTTGTTTGCCGCTGTAGGTTGAAACAGGAAGTGAGCAGCTCACACATTGAAACCACAGACGGGCACGCGCGCTCGTGTCCGCGCACGCTCCTGCTCAGCGGCACTCCGGCAGCGGCTGCAGCTATCTGCCTGCTAGCGCTGAGGAACCGGGGGCGTGGGGTAGTTAACCCGGGTTATTGTGGAGCGCGTGCATGTGCGCGTGCTCGCCAGCAGCTAGCCCGTTAGCTGTGACGGAGCGGCAGCCCCGCAGCCGCCGCGCTCCTCCCGGCTCGCCATCGCCGCTCGGCCCGGCCTGCGCGGCTCCTCCCCGGGCAGCGCGGAGCCCGCCGCGGGCCTACGGAGCTCCGGCAGCGGGGCTCCGAGGAGCCTCGCTCCGGGCTCACTGTGTGACGTTATTGCCGCTAACCCCGCTCCGCGGAGACGGCCCGGGGTGAAAATCTGCGCACTTTGCGTCATAAAGCTGTGCGGAGGAAACAGCGGCGCTAAACTGAACGGGAAGCCGCGGGAAGAGAGGATGGAAGAGGAAAACACTTACAGTCTGTCCGCTCCGCGCTCCGCGGCGGCCATTTTTATTTAAATAAATAAATTTATATTAAAAAACTCCAAACATCTCCGCTGTCCTCCGTCAGCAGCGAAACACCGCGAGATCCCAGCCCACAGCAGCCTAGACAATCAACCAGGGGCGGCGTAATTCCGCGAGATCTTAACCTGGTGACGTCAGGCTGAGGCTTTCAGGGACCTCTCGGAAAATCTTCCGCCGCTTCCTTCAAAAGTTTGAACGGAGGGTCTTTTCTTTCTCCTCCCGCCTCTCCATCAGCAGATCCTACTCCATCACCTACACCTCGGCTGAACTACTTAACTAAATATTTCTGATCACTCAAATATGACTCTAATACAATAGGAGAAATCGCCATGATCTATCGAAACATTGCTGAGTTTCGGTAGAAGTCCTTGCTGTTTTAAGCCCGTGCCGTATTTGTTTCCCCCCAACCAGCTTCTTTATGCACAAAAACTATTCATTTCATGATATTTTCTGAAAACTGTAATATTTACTGTTAAATTTACTTCCCTGACTTGCTTATTATTATTACTATTGAAACGTTATTTGCAGACTATACGTTCATTGTTGTACTAATGAAAACCAAAACATCAAAACCATAAATAAGATAATAAAAACATTTGTAATCTAACAAAATAAAAGTAAACAAAAAATAATTACATAAAACAATGAAAAATATTATAATTACTATTATTCAACATTGTTGGCAGTGTTTATGTCTGTAGTTACATTAATACACATATAGACATTAAAAATGTAACAACAAATAAATACTTAACAGCAATTCAAAATGTTAAACTTATTATTACTACTTCCATTATTTTGCTGAAGTACCAGATTGAAGCAGCAGGTGACAGAGTGGCTCAGTGATGCAGCTGGTAGAACCGGTAATGCCTTGCAGTAAAAAGGTTCTGGGTTCTAATCCCTGCCTGGGGTCTTCCTGGAGGTTCTTCTGTCAAACAGCCCGCAGGACGAGGGACTGAGGCTGGTGCTCATTTACATTAAGACCACTCATCCTGTGTGTGTGTGTGTGTGTGTGCGTGTGTGTGTGTGTGTGTGTGTGTGTGTGTGTGTGTGGGTGTGTGGGTGTGTGTGTGGGTGTGTGTGTGTGTGTGTTCAGGCGGTTCTGAAACCAGAACCACACAGAGGAAGCGGCTACAGACCAGAAGTCCTCACATGATCATATCTACATTCGTCATATTTTTCTAGGTTTCTTTAGGACGCGATCGGAACCACAGAACCTGACCCGGTCCAGCAGGGTTCAGAGCACCAGAACCCGGTTCCAGAGAGGCAGCATTCCCATCTGGAGTCCTGGTTCTGGTTCAGACACTAAATCTGTGTTGAGGTCCTCACAAAGATAGCAGAGTGAGCGAGTCTTCTGACAGGACATGAGTCACTTCAGTCAAACACAACAGGAAGTCTTCATGCAGCACTTCCTGTAAACAAAATACAAGCCCCACAATCCCAGCAGGACTAAAACTCAGAGGTGGCGGTTCTGTTCCAACCCAAACCCAGCAGAGGGAGCAGGTCAGAATCCATCGGCTCTCCAAACAGAACCACAGTGCGATGCAGACGGTCAGAACCAAACACATAGATCCAGCCCAGAACCGGGTCTTGAGGTCTGGTCCTGTTTGTTCAGCTGAGGTTCTGAGTCTGTCCCAAGGTCCATAACTGATGGTTCTGTTTGTATTAGAGATGAAAAAGCAGCAGGATCTCACAGAAATTCTGTGGGTTCTTCTGCCTCTGGATCTGACCCGGTTACTGCTGTTCCACATATTCTATCTGTTTTAGTTATTTTTAAAGGGCCAGTATCCTGTGTTTTCCAGGCACATAGCATCATTCTATATCACAGTCCAGTAACTGTGTTACCTTCCTATCATATATACAGTACAGACCAAAAGTTTGGACCCACCTTCTAATTCAATGGGTTTTCTTTATTTTCATGACTATTTATAAGGCAAGAAATCCCACTTATTAACCTGACAGGGCAGGTTGACCTATGAAGTGAAAACCATTTCAGGTGACGACCTCTTGAAGCTCATCAAGAAAATGCAGAGTGTGTGCAAAGCAGTAATCACAGCAAAAGGTTGCTACTTTGAAGAAACTAGAATATAAGGGCTATTTTCAGTTGTTTTACACTTTTTTGTTTAGTGCATATTTTCCACATGTTATTCATAGTTTTGATGCCGTCAGTGTGAATCTACAATGTCAATAGTCATGAAAATAAAGGAAACTCATTGAATTTAAAGGTGTGTCCAAACTTTTGGTCTGTACTGTAGATATATATTTATATATATATATAAATAAGTCACATATACGTGACGTAAAACAAGTTTAATTTGACATTGTAATTTAATGCCTTGAAATTGGGGATCTGTCCCTTTAAGAACTGTCCTTTTGAAGCTCCGCCTCCAGGAAGTTATCCCAACATGGCTCCTCTGTTAACCCTTTAAAACCAGCGTTCCTCTGAGCAGCAGCTCCTACAGTGAGCTCAGCAGATGTCTGCTAATTGCTGCTGGCTAGTCTGAAGGAGGGGAGTCGCGGAGGAAAGCTGCTGTGTGAGGCGGAAGCTCTGATACTGCAGCTCAGAGGAGGAGCTGCATCTCGAAGGCGGGGCTAGGTCCATCCAGGCGTTTTGCAGCTGAATGGTTGCCATGGAGATTAAAGGATTTCTCAAACTTGAAAACATCAAAGGAATACTCCACATGTGATTTGAAGAGGGAATAAAAATAAAACGTGATGGAAAGCTCAAACATGTCAATTTTACATGATACTGTCCCTTTAATATTATTCACAACTTCCGGATCAGAACCATCGGTCCAGATTGTTCACAGAACTTTGCAATAGGTCAGATAGTTTCATTTTGCAGCTGTACGTCTGGGCGGGACTGGAACATGCTGCTTGGACCTGTACAGGTGGGTTTTACGGTACTGGGTTCTACCTGTTCGAACCAGTAGATGTTACTTCTACCTGCGCAGGTGCAGAGCAGGCTTTTATTGTGACAGGTCACACCGGAAGCGGCTCTTGGTGCCTGGAGCTTCTGAGCGCTGTGAACGGAAGTTGCCGCAGATCAGAAGTTCTGAAGTTGGTCAGTCCGGAGAGTTATTGGGCTGGTTCTGATGTGACCCGGTCCGGCTCGGTTCGGTCAGAAACATGTCAGAGGGAGACCCGCGGACTTACTTCCTGTTCCAGCTGCCCTCCTCGGTCCACTGCGAGTTCTGCCGGGTCATGGATGGACTGCTGGACCTGGACTGGACCCGGTTCGGTGAGTAACACACCCAGAACCATCCGAACAGCTGGAGGCGGCACCGAAACCATAGGAGTGATCGGGTTTTACACCAGAGTCACGTGCTGAAGGGTCGTACTGACGCTACAGGTTGAGTCACGTGATCATTTGGGTCCTGGCGTTCAGGTGAGGTTCCGTTAGCAGGGCGTGGTTCTGTCTGGCGGTTCTGGTCGGTTCGGTAGCAGCGCCAGTAAAAACTAAGTACATCCCTCTTTAAATGATTGGAGTGGACAGAGTTCTTCCTTAACATGTGGTTCTGGTGCCGGGTTCGGGTCAGTACTGTAGAACCCGGTCCTGATGAGTGGAATCAATCAATCAATCAATTAAATTTGATCTGTATAGCACATTTCATAAAAACACTGAAACACAAAGTCATGCATCATAGAATCAACAATCAAACATGACAAAAAGTTAAACTGATTATTGATTATGTTTCTAATAAAACTAACAGCAGCTTTTAGTCCAGATTTAAAGGATCTCAGTGTTTCAGCTGGTTTACAGTTTTCTGGGAGTTTGATCCAGATCTGTGGTGCATAGAAGCTGAATGCTGCTTCTCCTCGTTTGGTTCTGGTTCTGATGCAGAGCAGAACCAGAACCAGCCAGTGGAGGGACTGGAGAACTGGGTTTATGTCTCTATCCTCCTGGTTCTGGTCAGAACTCCAGCAGCAGGAACATGGAACTGAATCAGATTCATAGTTTCAGAACTTTCTGATCCAGCTCTGATCCCCAACAGCAGCAGGACCAAACCGGGTCAGAGCCAGTCAGGAGGATAAACACACATTCCGTTAAGCCCAGAACTAGGTTGACCCAGCAGAAGGTTCTGTAGAAACATCACTAACAGTGACGGGTTGGTACCTAGAGAGATCCAACTTATGGTTCTGAAGGTTTCTTACTGTGTAACTGGGATGGTCCAACAGAGCTGCCTGGGTTCTGGATCTCTACAGCAGAACCAATAAGATCCGAGTCGGCTTCGGCCTCCACCGGGTTTATTTCACTCCTCCTTGTTTTGGTTCTAACAGAACCAAAGATCCGTTTGAGAACAGTCTCAGAACCAGCTTCAGGTTTTATCAACAGAACCGCAGAACCTTCTCAGAGTGACCCCGGAGTTCTGGTTCTGTTGACGGTTCTGATGCTCAGCTGTCCTCAAGCTAGGTCAGAACCTGTTCTGGAACTAAAACTGAGGATAGTCATGTCAAGGCTGAGGAGGGGGAACCTAAAGAACTTGGTCTTAATGATGTTATTAATGTTAGTAATGACGATATTAATGTTAGTAATGATGTTATTAATGTTAGTAATGACGATGATGTTATTAATGTTAGTAATGATGATATTAATGTTAGTAATGATGTTATTAATGTTAGTAATGATGTTATTAATGTTAGTAATGATGATATTAATGTTAGTAATGATGTTATTAATGTTAGTAATGTTAGTAATGACGATATTAATGTTAGTAATGTTAGTAATGACGATATTAATGTTAGTAATGATGTTATTAATGTTAGTAATGATGATATTAATGTTAGTAATGATGTTATTAATGTTAGTAATGTTAGTAATGACGATATTAATGTTAGTAATGTTAGTAATGATGATATTAATGTTAGTAATGATGATATTAATGTTAGTAATGACGATATTAATGTTAGTAATGACGATATTAATGTTAGTAATGATGTTATTAATGTTAGTAATGACGATATTAATGTTAGTAATGACGTTAGTAATGTTAGTAATGATGTTATTAATGTTAGTAATGACGATATTAATGTTAGTAATGACGTTAGTAATGTTAGTAATGATGATATTAATGTTAGTAATGATGATAATGTGTGGGGTAAGGTTATGGTTCAGCCCTTGGATTAAATCAGTGGATGAAACAGGAAGTTTAATCCGAAGCTGGACTCATCCTGCTGTTAGAATCAGATGGATTTTTGTGATATTTTCATTTTATTTGTTTGATTCAAACTAATAAAATCATAAAACATGGCAGAGATTATTGAGGAATCTGACCCAGATCATCAGGACAGGCTTTGTTTTTCATCAGAACACCAAATATTATTTTAACTCCTCTGTTTATAGTAAATAATTTCTTCAGGCTGGCGTCTTTGATTGTTTTCTATTTGTCATGTTTCTTGTTCTCCATTTGTTCACAGCAAGTTATTGTTGCTCCAACAGCAGACGGCTGCATGGTAAACGATGCTTTGCTGTTTCTTTCTGTCTACAACAGTAAAATAATTCTGGAGGTTATTTCACCGCAGAGGAGATTTGTTTGTTACATTTTATTGTCATATTTATCAACAAATTTGATATAAATATGTTTTTTATTATGATTAAGTATGATTTTTTTTAACCATCCTGGTATTTGTTTTCCCTCAGCCACTTAAGACTCTCCCTACATGCTAAGGGAAGTAAAGGAAGTTTAGAATTTTGAGGAAAATTTTGAACTGAGGAAGGAGTCAGACAGGAAAAGGCTCTTCATACACCACCATGTTGGTTCTGGTTGTTCTTAGTGTATGCTGGTTACTTTTGAGACTTGAAACTGGCAGTGAGCTAAAGTTGTAAAGAGGAACCATCTGCTGATGCCGTGACATGAGAACCTGAAGAGGAACCACGGGGAACTGAAAGTGTCCTACCAACAATCTGCTCTTGAACTCATCTCAACGTGAACCTGAGGAGACACGGCCGTCCGGCCTCCTGTTTCGCCGCAGTCGGTTCTGGTATTCGAGGGACTTAGATGTTCTTTACATGGAATTTCAACGAATCTCCTTCAGATTCCTGCTGTCCACCTGGTGGATGGACAGAATTAGGATGGAAGTAGCAGCAAGTAGAGCAAAAGAAGGAAGGGACCAAGCATGGAGCCTTGGGGAACTCTGCAGGAAAGAGAAAAACGAAGAAGGTCATTACAGAGAAAGATTCCCCACAGGAGGAAAACCATTTAGTCACTGGAACAGCAGAACTGTCCGCCTGGCGTTCACCTGATGTTGACGTTATAACAAACATTTGTTCACATCTGGAACGACCGTTCCTGACCTGACCTGACCCTTTGCTGAACGAAGCAAAACGCCGCCGTCTCTTCTGCCTTCACACCGATGCTGGAATCACTGGCATCCCATTCGGATCAGGATTGAACTAAACTGGTCTGGTTCCATTGTGTTTAACTTTTCCAACGGCTGGAGGACATGATGACCAACGTTTCTCTGCTGCTTGGCTCAGATTCTGGTCCTGGTTCTGATCCGATCGGTCGGTTCTGTCTCCACAGCCTCGGAGATCCTCAGAGACCAGACGGCGGTGCGCCTGGCCTACCGGAGGGAGCAGCGGACCGACTGGGTCATGAACAACTGGGGCAACAGGAACGGCCGAGTCGGGGAGTTGGTCGACCTTCTGGAGTCTCTGCAGCTTTTCAGACCGCGGGACATCATCCTGAGCTGTGAGTTGACCCCTGACCTTTGACCCCTGACCTGTAGAGCAGATAGACGTTCATCTCTGATTCTCTGCAGGGATGCAGAACCTGAGTCGTCCTCCTCCCCTTCCTCCCGCTCTTCCTCCTCCTCCGTACGAACCGTCGGCAGCTCAGTCCACAGGTAAGACCCGCAGGTCTGACATCACTGCAGCGCTCTGATTGGTCGGATGAGCTGATGATGTCACTGCTCTACCCTTCAGCTGAGTGTCCAGACAGGAAGCCGCTGCCTGGCCCGGCCCCGCCCCCTATCAACCTGTTCTCTGAGAACCACCGGCCCCCCCCCAGGCTCCCCGCCGCTACTGATGATGTCATGCCTCCATCTCCATCGCCATGCGGCGCCATCACCACCATCATCTGCTGGACATATGAAGAGGTGCATGCTGGGACGCGAGGCTTCTCCCCCAACCTTCAGGTTGGCGAGGGCGGCTTCGGCGTTGTTTACCGAGCGACACTCAGCAACATGGACTGCGCCGTCAAGAGACTCCGACAGGTCAGCCAATCACAGCGCAGCACAGAGTCATGTGCTTCCAGCCTTGTCTGAATTCAGGGTGACGTCCTCCGAAGGCCGGATTTATAGGCGGGTTAGGTCATAGCGCAGCGAAAAGGCCTGTCAGAAGGATGGGTCCGGTGTGTCCTTCACGGCCCACCATATCCATAAATCATTCCGGATCCAAACCAAGCGTTCAGGCAAAGTGGCAATGGCGGTGAAGAGCGGCAAATTATTTTCTGTATTACTCTTTAAGTGACACAACATGATTTTTTACAGCATTTTTAGGTGAGAATGTAGCAGTTTAAGTATCAAATATCTGCTCGGTTCATCAATACGTCACCAACGTTGCTCCGACATTTTCTAAGGTTTCGGCGTTAGCAGCCAGGTCTGCCGGTTCATCGGTATGAAAACTCCGATAGTTTTTCATGGTTTCCCTGATCTCCTCAATCTGTCAGTTAGAAACTATTTACCTAATTTCTCTATTCCAAGACTCCTTGAGATTCAAACTGAGCACGTGGACATTAGAGATAATAAAAGGTTTTGAATTAGTATTCAATAAATAACATAAACACAGCTCTCTTACAAAATTTTAACAAATCTATGATAGTGAAAATTAGGACAAATTTTTTAAAATTCCCAATTCCTCCTAAATTACATTTTAAAATAATAAACATATATCTTTCAAATGAGTTCTTAAGAAAGAGATTTAATTTAATTTAATTTTGAATTGTGTTTTTTGAACAGCTCAGTTGGAAACAACTAAACATTTGTTTTACGAATGTAAAGAAGTATTAAACTTATGGGATCAACTTCATAACTTTCTGTCTACTAGAACAATAAATGTAGATTTTATTTCTTTACAAAACAATCAGTTCGATTTATCTATCAAAGAAAAAAAATTAGCAATTTTTAGTCAATATTCTAATTATTGTAACCAAATATATCCATAAATGTCGCTATGCAAAATGCATCCTCTCAGTCTCTGCTCTCAAAAATGAACTTTCCTTTTTTAAAAGATGTCTAAGAAAGATGCAGAATTTAAATGCAATAAAATTGTATGAGTTAATAGAAGATTTTCAGTTTGTAGCCCCCTAACATGTTTAACCCCTTAACTCTCAACCCCTAAATCACCAAAAACACCTGAAAAGGTAAACCCAAATTAAATCAGCTGCCTTTCTAGAACAATATGAAGTACATGAAAAAGCTTGGTCTCTTCATGAGGATGACAAGCTGAATTTTCTATTTTTCAGTCAAAAATACTTTAACTGTAAGTTGTTTGTAGCTATTATGTTTGTAACACACAAAAAAAAGGAAAAATTTTGCTTCACCCAAACTTAACATTTTTATTTCTTGTAAATGTACATTGAGTGTTGAATGTATGGACTGGAAAATACACTGCTCAAAAAAATAAAGGGAACACTTAAACAACACAATATAACTCCAAGTACATCAAACGTCTGTGAAATCAAACTGTCCACTTAGGAAGCAACACTGATTGACAATCAATTTCACCTGCTGTTGTGCAAATGGAACTTTGTACAGAACAAAGTATTCAATGAGAATATTTCTTTCATTCAGATCTAGGATGTGTTATTTGAGTGTTCCCTTTATTTTTTTGAGCAGTGTACAATAAATCTGTAGAATAAAATATTCTGCATGTGGATCTCAAGACTGATCAAGATATCACAAAAAGAAATGTCATTTTGGACATGTTTATTTTAGAGGATGTTCAGATGACTGTAACTCCTCAGTGCTTCAACATACAGTCATCAACGAGGCTCTAATGAAAGATAATGAGCCGAGGAATCCTCAGGTAGACACATTATTACTGATAGTGACATCACTAATAATTATAGAAATAAAACAGCTTATCTGGGGAGGCAGGGGGGAGTTAGTGTACAGTCAGACCTCCTTCTTGCAATACGCTGTCTGTCCGTCCACCCCCCCCCCCAACAATATGCTGACCCCCCGGCTCTGACTGCAGCAGCGGACGACTAAAAGTTTCCGGTATTCTCAGGTCCAAATCGTGCCAGCACTCTTCCGGCCATAATCATCCCCTGAGTTCTGTTGAAGTTCTGCTGAAGAAATACATCCAGTTCTGACAACATGTCTCTCCGTTGGTGAGAAAATACAACGGAAAACCGGCACACAGGCGTTCCGGCGTAGGTTAATTTAACTTATTTTATTTTATTATTATTATTTATTTTTCACTAATTTTAGTGCCTTATTCGAGCCTCTGAAATAATTGTGATTTGTAAACAGCAGGAGTTGTGATATTTAGTTTTTTGTAGTGTTTGTTATTGACTTGTTGTTTGAGCTTTTCATTGTTATTCTTGTATATTCAATGAAAAAAAGAAAAAACTAAAAAACTAAAACAGCTAGCTGAAGGTGAGACCTGTCCAGAAGGACCTGGCTGCAGCAAACAGTCACATCTCTTTGGGTCTACTGCTGCCTCTAGTGGTGTGGGGTGGTAACACAACTAATATAATTACATTACTAAATGAGTTTTTATTATTTACTGTTAATTCCGGCATTATTGGCACCATAAAAGATAAATTCTCTAATAAAACACCATACTTTTTTATTTTCTTAATGATGTAGAGCTAATTAAATGACATAAACAAGATCTTTATACATTATGAATAATATTTATGTATCTCCATCATTTATAGGAGGAATAAAAGAAATCTATCTGTATATATATTTATGCCAGTAGTGTTTTTTTCTGTCCGAGAACAGTCATCTCTGCTTACTTTACTTATTTTTCAATAATAATGTGTAAAGTTAATCATATTTAAGAAAGGCGGCAGGATCAAGTAAGTTTCTACTTTTGCTAACCACCTTTTCAATCAGTTGTCTCAATATATGTCATGGTATTTGAATTGTGAATATGAATGAAATGAATAAACTATGTATATAAATTAGATTTTTAGAGGAGCTTAGTTTCTGCATTGACTAACCTGAAGCTGCTGCTGCTACTGACAGGACGGCCAGATGGACTGGACTCTCCTCAGGAAAAGCTTCCAGACTGAAGTGGAGAACCTGTCCAAGTGAGTTCCTCTGTCCACCTTCAGAGTGAAACGGAGCGTACATCTCAGACATGAACACTCCTGTTGCTGTCAGGTTCAGACATCCCAACATCGTAGACCTGCTGGGCTTCAGTGAAGGAGAGGGAGGACTGATGTGTCTGATCTACAGCTACATGCAGAACCGCTCCCTGGAGGACCAGCTGCAGAACGTAACTCGCCTTCACGCTGCCTCCATGTTGCCCTCGCTGTGCATGCAGGGCGACTGTGCTTTTATGGTGATGTGGACAAAAACGGCATGTTTTGATTGGGTGACTGTGAGAGTAGTAGTGAGCTGTCAGGATGCTCTGTGTGTTCCTGTGGTAGCAATGTTTGTTCTACTCCAGGTGTGTTTCCATCTGGTCCAGTCGTATGCTTGTATCTTCCAGGCGCTGGGTCTCTCGTGGCCCGACCGGGTCAGCATCATTGAAGGAGCGTCAGCAGCTCTTCAGTTCCTGCACCGCCCGCCGTCGCGTCAGGAGCCGCTGATCCATGGAGACGTCAAGAGGTCAGGAAATCTGTTCCTGCTGATCGGTTTGTCACCATCAACATGTAGAGCAGCTCATTCACATGTTTGGATCTGACAACAGAACCGTCCTGCCGCTCTGTATCTGCTGGTTTTATACAACTGATGGCCTAGTCAAAGGTTTCTGGTTGCTTTGAGTGGTCCTTCTGGTAAAAGAGACTAACACAGACAGTCTCACTGTTGCTAAACATACAGACGGCTATGGATGCGATTCCTGCTCCTCACCACGATGCTGATGATAACTGGACATGAAGTGACGCTGAGGCAGCAGGGGAGAAACGCTGCCACCTGCAGGAGGGACTGGAATGGACTGGTTCAGAACCAGAACCAGAACCAGTATATTATCTTGAGGCCAGGGGAACATCACCAGAGCTGCTTCAGTGCTGGGATGAGCTCTGAAACCAGAACGAAGCTCTGACTTCCCTCTCTGTGTCTGCAGTTCTAACATCCTGTTGGACCAGCATCTGGTACCAAAGCTTTCGGACTTCGGTCTGGCCCGGTACGTACCGCAGAACTCGGCCGGCTGCTCGACACAGACGTCTTCCGTCGGCAAAACCACGACGGTGAGAGGAACGCTGGCCTATCTGCCCGACGAGTACGTGAGGAGAGGAGAGCTGTGCACGGCGGTGGACGTCTACAGCTACGGAGTGGTGAGACTCCCAGGGGCTGATGGGAAATGCAGTCTGTCGCGTTCTGTCTTACCACAGATGTCTCAACCTGGCCTGAAAGTGTCCTGTGTGTTCAGGTGCTGCTTGAGGTTCTGACGGGCCGCCGAGCTCTGGAGCAGGACGAGAGGACAGGAGACCGATTCCTGGTGAGAGCATTCACCTGTTGACCTGTTGACCTGTGAAATGGTCCCAATCGTCCCAGCCGAGTCTAAAGTCCTGTTGGGTTCGGGTTCGGGTCGGCTTGTCTCGTCCCATCAGAACTTTTCCCTGCAGGTTTTCTGGTTGCTGCTCTGACGGGTTTTTTACACGTTTCGCCATTTGAGGCGTAGAGAGAAACTGGTTGCTGATATTCACCAGGTCAGATTTGCTCTACAAAAGGATCAGCATCCAGGTATGCAGAGCGCCTGGTGGACGAGGCCCCCCACTGGGGCCAAGCGCCTGGACAGGCTCCGGGCGGCACCGGCAGGACGGACCTAACCAGAACCTCATCAGAACTAAGACCACCCCACCCAGTGAGGTTGCCTCAGCGTGGGGTTTCCCAGAACCCTCCGTTCCACTTGGTGTAAGCAACCAGTTCCCCGTTACACTGCCAGAGGCCCCTGGTAGGCCCCTCACATCCAGTGCCTGCCGAACCAGCAGGAGGCCGGAGTGAAGGCCCGTACCATCGCCCTACACCAACCCAGCCTCCCCTCCATGGGTGTCTCCTGTAACGTTAAATTTTTCTGTAAAGGCTGATGTGTCTGGGTCTTGGTTTTGATATCATCTGGTTCTGGTTCGGGTTGCAGAGGGACCTTGTGGAGGAAGTTGATGACGGTAAAAAAGGTTCAGCCCCAGATGCCTGGAGGAGACACCTGGATCAACGGCTGACTGCAGGTTGGTGTCAGAGCTCAGGTTCTGGTGTTGCTTCTGACAGTTCTAGCTCTGTGTTCACCCAGCTGTTCTGCTGCCAGGGGGCGCCGCTGAGCCTGAAGGGTACCTGCAGGTGGCAGCGTTGGCCAGAAAGTGTCTGAACAGGCAGAGGAAGAAGAGACCTGCAATGACTGAGGTCAGAAACCTGAAAAAACAACATGGAGGACGAGTTCTAGTTTAGGTTCTCATCCTAAAGTGGAACAAACTAATCACTCCAGATGTAGGCAGATCTCTGAGTCTGCAGCCCCCAGGTCCAAGTCTGGACTGGCTCAGGTTCAGATTTTCACGTCGTTCTTTCCTCCTCAGGTCTTCTGCCACCTGAAGGACCTCTGCTGCGTTGTGAGGAAGAACTCCTCTTCCTCGGCGCCCCGGCTCCCCCAGCAGCCCTACCATTCCTTCCCCAAACCCCCCCGCTCCCTGGACTCCTGTGTTAAAGCCATCTCTCAGCAGCTGTCCAGACTGGGACCATCAGAACAGACCTGCCCTTCCTCCCAGTACGACTCTTCCTCCTCCTCTTCTTCCTCGTCGTTTGGGGCCCTCGCCCCGCCTCACCCGCTGCAGTCCTCCTGTCTCGGTTCTGTCTCCCCCTCGTCTTCCCCTTGCCCCTCGCTCGCTGGCCCATGCGAAACTGACGAGAGCCGGGGGTTCTCTCAGTACGACTTTCAGTTCCGGTCCAACGGAACCAGCTGCAGGACCCAGAGCCAGAACCCAGCTGGGTCTGCAGAGTCCCAGCTGACCCAGCCCTCTGTTCCCACCGAGGACCTGTACAACTTCCCATCCTCTCCCAGCAGCGGCGCCGGACCGGCGGCGGCTGGGTTTTCCCCGGCGCGGTCATTGCAGTCCACCACAGCCGGACTCTCAGGTAGGCGGCAAAGACTCACTTTGGTTCAGGTGTGTCCGATGAACTGTTCATAAGACTGTATTTGTTCAGTTCTTGTGAATCCCAGCAAACAGCGACTGTTGGAGCAGAAGAGTCGGTACGAAGCGGGTCGGATCAGAACCCCAGAACTGCTGTCCTTGGACGACCTCTGTACGTAACGCCATGGGGCTTAGGGACCCAAACTGCTGTCCAGGAACTCCTGACCCTCCTCTAAAAACTCGTCTAACAGCAGATATACATCAGAACCGATCTGTCCTAATACCAGACATCACTGTGAGAGGCCAGCGGTTCAGGAACAGAACCAGAACCACTTTAATCTCTTTGGATCAGCATCCATGTTGCTCATCAGCTGAACCTCTCAGACATTTGGCTGAGGGAGGGACGGTTCTGACCCGCTGGCTTCCCAACGTTACTTGTTTTCTGGTTCTTGTTCAGAGTCTGGAGTCTGTTTAAAAGTCCGGGAGATTCGGGTCAGGAGGGATCAGGTCCGGTCTGTCTCTGATCCGTCTCGTATTTGTGTTTCCTCAGACGGAGGGAGGAGCGCTGCAGATCTCCGAGGACCGGAGGAGAGCGATGAGCTGGAGTATCTTCCCTCCGGTTGCTCCTGACGGTTTCCTGAAGCCGGGAACGCTTCGACGTTCCGTCTCATTAATCCCAAACTGTCGTCTGCACCAGAGGCGGTCCAGGAACGCCGAGGTTCTGTTGCCTTCTGGACCCGAAACACTTGTTTAGTCAGACATTAGGAATCTGTCCTGATCCACTCAGACAGAACCGGGGTTCTCCCGCAGAATGCTTGGATCCGCTCAGATTGATCTCATCAGCCATATTTAATAATGTTTGTGGAACTTTATGATTTTATAATGATAAGTAAAAACAGACACATTGAGGAAGGCGTGTTTGATTTGTGTCTGAAACCGGGACAAACCTGAAGAGCCGGAGAGAATCGCAGAAACACAAACTGGATCAGCTGCTCACACAGAACCAGAACCAGGCCACCAGTTCATACCAGTTCACTGAGTCACAACCTGAACCAGTTTGTGTTCCTGAAGAAGAACTGTTCCTCTGAACAGTTCACCGGTTCTGGTTCGGTGTTATTGTGCATCACTTTGCTGGTCCAGTTCTCGGTCTCCATGGTAACTGATCCCAGTTTCAGTTTGAAGTTCAACGACTGATAAATACTTCCCAACCCGTCATTACCCTGATGAAGCAAGGAAAACACAGAAACCTGTTTATTATGACATGTAAATAAAATCCTGGTCAAAGATGACTCCAAGGTAATTCTGAAAAATCATAAATAAATGTATCTAAAAAAAATCACTTAAAATAACGTTGACTGAATCAGAGTTTAATCATCAATAATAACACAAACAAATATATCAATATCTGCACTATAATATATCACATATGTCAATATGTCTAATATATATATATATATATATATATATATATATGTGTGTATATATGAAATATTATAGCTGCTAAACAAAGTAAGGCCAGACCATGACATGTTCTGAGAAGGAGCGATTTATTCAACAATACTTATTAAATGTAACTTTGTTTTCCATTCCAACAAATTCATGTTCTATGGACAAGCAGGTTTTAACATGGTCATTGAATTAAAGCTTTCTCATCTCCAAAGAGTCTCAATGAAGCGGTTGTGGATTCAAGCTTGTCTTAATACTTTGGGCCACCAGAGGTCGCTAAAGGGATAATAGAAAACTTATTTTTCAGTTCAAGTTTCAAAAAGCTTAATTTAGTCATCAGTGGTTGGAGGAACAGCACTTTTCAAGAGACACTGCTATCCGGATCATTTTTTATCTTCATTTTATAATTACAATTGGAAGCCATTTTTTTTCGCACCTCCCGGCCAGCAGGTGGCACTAAGACGCCATAAACTGTAAACCTCAAAGGAAAAGAAGAATGGCGTTAGCTGCTAGCTGTTGTTAGCAGAGCTCCAGGACAACGCGGCCTGCAGAACCGGGGAACCGTGAGTGGTTCTGACCGCTCTGAGGACCTTGTTGAGGAGCCGGTTAGATCAGAACCAGTCGGTCCAAAAGAAGCAAATGGTAAAACCATAAAAGTTCGGCTGAATCTGTATCAGACCGAAGGTAAGCCCATGGAGACCCTCAATGAGACCCCCGCTGTGTTACAGCCCCGTTGGAAGCGGGTCCTAGGCTGGACCGGCCCGGTTCCGCGACCCCGGCACGGACACCGGGCCGTGTCCATCAAGGAGCTGATGGTTGTGTTCGGAGGGGGAAACGAGGGAATCGTGGACGAGCTCCACGTCTATAACACAGGTGGGTCCGAACGGGAGCCGGGCTTAGTAACGGGTTCGGGGAGTAAACTGTGGAGTAGGTCGGGTTCAGGGCTCTAAACCGGGGAATGGGTCGGGTACTGGGCTCTAGACTGGGTAATAAGTCGGGTTTGGGCTCTTAGCCGAGGAAACGAACGCACCGCGGGTTTTAAAGAGGGGAGAATGGGCGGGTCCTGGGGTTTAACCCGCGACGGTTCCGCCGTGTGAAGCAGTCGGTGCTTGTGGACCGGAGCTCCCTGGTTCCCGGTCACTCCGGCTGCGGGGCTCCGCTCTCCCTGGAGCTTCAGCAGTTAGCATGTAGCAGTTAGCCTGCAGCTCCTGCCAACCGCTCAGAGACACGGTGAAAAATGGCGCCTTTTTACTGAAAACACTGGTGACGTCACATCACCCCGCCCACACCGAGGAGGTGAAAATAACCAAAAAAGCCCAAACAAACAGCGGTTATTATGGCTGTTTTTATTTTCGGTTGGTCCAGCAGACCAGATGAACAGAACCGGGTTCAGAAAATACAGATTGAAACAAATGAACCGCCCTTCCAACCCCCCCGCTGACCGAGCTGACCCGTCCCCGTCCCGGCCTGAGCAGCAGGAGGGGGGATGGAGATCAATGAATGAACAACAAAGGAAATATAAATGCAATGAGTTCTCACTCAGTAGAACCACAGCATAGAACCAACACAGAACTAGCGCACAGAACCAGTATAGCTTGTGAACCAGAACCGGGTCAGGCCCAGGCAGCCCCACACCTGGTGTGTTGCCAGGTCACTTGGCAGCATATTACTGTGTGATGTAGATCCTGTGACTAACCAGAAGCCCCGCCCCCCAGCCACCAACCAGTGGTTCATCCCAGCGGTGCGCGGCGACATCCCTCCTGGCTGCGCCGCCTACGGCTTCGTGTGCGACGGGACGCGGCTGCTGGTGTTCGGAGGGATGGTGGAGTACGGCAAGTACAGCAACGAGCTGTATGAGCTGCAGGTGAGTGATGTCACCGGAGGCGGGGCTAACGGCGCCGCCTGCCGGAGGCGGAGTTGACCCGACTGTGACGCTCCTGTAGGCCAGCCGCTGGGAGTGGAAACGTCTGAAGGCCAAACCCCCGAAGAAAGGCCCGCCCCCCTGCCCGCGACTCGGACACAGCTTCTCTCTGATTGGCTCCCGCTGCTTCCTGTTCGGCGGCCTGGCCAATGAGAGCGAGGATCCTAAGAACAACATTCCCAGGTAGGAACCGCCACCCCGCCCCTAACCTGGCCTTCTGCCCTCTGTTCCTGACTGTGGCCCCGCCCCTCAGGTACCTGAACGACCTGTACTGCCTGGAGCTGCGACCCGGTTCCACGGTGGTCAGCTGGGAGATCCCGCCCACTTCGGGCCCGGCGCCGCCGCCCAGGGAGAGTCACACGGCAGTGATGGCGAGCAGGGGCGGAGTCAGCCGACTCATCATCTATGGCGGGATGAACGGCTGCCGGCTGGGCGACCTGTGGATCCTGGACGTAGGTGAGGCGCCACGGAGACCAGGTCCAGGTTGGTCCAAAACTCGGACCTGGGTGCAGATGTTCTGGATGTGTGCAGCTTCCTGTTTGTCTGTAAGCTCATGTCCTGATTGGTTCTTGTCCTGATGATGTCACAGACTCTCTGGTGTGGAGCCAACCAGCTCTCAGCGGGACGCCACCCCTCCCCCGCAGCCTGCACTCTGCCACCGTCATCAACCACAAGTACTGCACACACACTGGGTCAGGACCGGGTCAGAACAGGGCCTGAACCACACACTGGGGCATGAACCACTGCACACACACTGCACCTGATCCGGGTCAGAACCGGGCCTGAAGCTGGTCAGAACCGGGTCAGAACAGGGCCTGTGCTCCTCTGGGTGTGTGTGTGTGTGTTCCATGTATCCGCTCCTTGTGGGACCCCAAGACCCATAAGGGGAATCGCTGCTGTTGGGTCCAGGACGGGTTGAACTGAGTTTTGGTTCAGCTGCAGAAATGAGTTTAAGTCAATGAAAGTCCCCACAAAGATAGCAGGACGAACGTGTGTGTGTGTGTATCAGGATGTACGTGTTCGGAGGATGGGTCCCTCTCATCGAGGACGACGTCAAGATGGGGACCCATGAGAAGGAGTGGAAGTGCACCAACAACCTGGCCTGCCTCAACCTGGGTAAACACACACACCCAATCCGCACTCTCCTCAAGCCCCGCCCACCACTCACCTGTGTGTGTGTGTGTGTGTGTGTAGAGACGATGTGCTGGCAGACGGTTCTGATGGACGGTGATGAGGAGAACCTTCCCAGAGCGCGGGCCGGCCACTGCAGCGTCGCCATCAACTCCCGCCTCTACATCTGGAGCGGCCGCGACGGATACCGCAAGGCCTGGAACAACCAGGTGTGCTGCAAGGACCTGTGGTACCTGGAGACAGGTGAGTACGCCGTCCTGCAGGTACCGTCCCCCTCTGTGCAGAGGGAGCGGTTTCCATTGGATAGAGAATGATGATGTCATCATGTAACGTCATTCTAGCCAGTAGACCATAGGTGTCAAACTCTGGCCCTCGGGCCAAATTTGGCCCGCAGTGTAATTATATTTGGCCCGCGAGGAAATTTCAAATTAATATTAGAGCCGGCCCGCCGGTATTACGGTGGCAACGCTGTGACGCCGCACTCACCGCTTATACTACAAATCCCATAATGCTCTGCTGTTTTTTGGCGCGTCAATCAGGACAGAGGCAGACACGCCTCCTCCTCTGTGTCAGTAGCACTTATGGTAGCGGACATGGATGTATTAGGAAGGTGGTGATCCGTCTTCTTGCGCACTCCTTGGGTGAAAGCCCCGGCGCACCCCGCATCCCCGGGCCTCTCCCCCAAACCACACTGTGACCTCAAACTACAGCCGTCACTGTGTTACCCTACCAAAAAATGGCAAAAAGAAAGACAGAAAATAGAACTTTTCTGGACAGGTGGGAGACAGAATATCTGTTTACATATGTATGTGAGCAACTTTTCTCCTCAGTGAAGATGATGAAAACGTCTCACAGGAGACGTCTGACTGACGAACACCTTTGTTCGATAATGAAGGTTTCCTCAGCTCAAACTCTGAGCCCCAACATTGATGAACTGGCATCCAAGAAAAGATGCCAGGTATCTGGCTTGGCTGCATCAGAGTAGATCAGTGTGTCGCAAAATGAGCAATAAATACGTTTTCTATGCACCTTTTCTTGTTACTCCAAGGCCTGAATGGTTTATTCATAGTTTATTTAATGATTTATTCATAGTTGTTATGTTATTTTCAAATTTATTAGTCTGTGTACGAAGCTAATTTTGACATTTACCTCAGAAAGGAGGCTTTCAATTTTTATTTAAATTTTATTTAATATTCCATTTATATGTTTTATTATTATTATTAGCAACTCAATTTTGCACACCTGCACTTTTAAGTTATATAAGCCTTGCTTGTTCAATATTTATTGTTAAATCAAAACTTGTTTGGGTCCATATTAAAAGATTCATTTGTTCAACCTTGGCCCGCGGCTTTGTTCAATTTAAAATTTTGGCCCACTCTGGATTTGAGTTTGACACCCCAGCAGTAGACCATCTGCTGCGTTTTCAGACATAAACTCAAAGAAACCACCTGAATTCACCTGTCCGTGTCCCTCAGAGTGTCCCGTGGCGCCGTCCCGGGTCCAGCTGGTCCGGGCCAACACCTCGTCCCTGGAGGTGAGCTGGGGTCCGTCCAAAACCGCCGACACCTACCTGCTGCAGCTGCAGAGGTACGACATCCCCGCCACACCCGCTGCCGCAGCACCCGCCAGCCATGCTGTCCCGCCGCCCGGAAGCCCGTCAGCTGCAGGTAGGTCTACCTGGACAGGTGGGCGTGTGGGTGTGACTCTTCCTCACCTGTTGTGTTTCTGCAGCGGTCCTGAAGATGGCGACGGCGCCCGGTGCAGCCATGGCGACGCTTTCTGCAGGTGTTCGCGTGTCGCCACCTGCCCAGCCCGGTCAGACGGTAAGGACGGTCCGCATCTCATTGGCCGTCGGAAACGGAGCCATTTCCACGGTAACCCTCCTGTCTGCCCTCAGCCAATCAGCAGCAGCCCCCAGATGAGCGGCATGGCGGCCCTGGCGGCGGCGGCGGCGGTGACGCAGAAGATCCCTCCGTCCTCAGCGGCCGTCCTCGGCGCCGTGAAGACTGTGAGTTGCCGTGGTGACATCACGATTGGAGGAAGTTAAAGATGCTGCTGGAGGTGCTGGGTGATGACATCATCATTCCTGTTCCAGGTCAACAACCCGGCCACGCGTCTGCTGAAGACAGCCGCCGCTCAGGTGGGCGGGGCTTCGGTAGTCCCCGCCCCCACGGCGCAGAGCCGGCCAATCATCACCGTGCATAAGTCCGGCTCACTGATGGTCTCCCAGCAACCGCAGGTGGTCACCACTGTGGTGGGCGGAGTCACGAAGACCATCACCATCGTCAACAGCCCCATTAGCCTGGGAGGAGGCGGGGCTTTGGTGAGTGATGTCATTCTATGGCAAGCCGTTTAACATAATATCAGCTGCACGGCTCCCTAGGAAACATCTGCTTCTCTTTCAGATTGGTAACCTTGGCAACCTGGGGAAGATGGTGTCTGTGGTCCAAACCCGACCGGTCCAGAGCGCAGTGGTTACTGGTCAGGCTGGGAGCAGCCCAGTCACTCAGATCCTTCAGGTAACAACCAGATCTGTGGTTCTGGACCTCTGGGCGCTAAAGTGTCGAGTCCAGTGATTAGATGGAGTTTAACTCCGCTGCTTCCTGTCAGACGAAGGGCATACTTCCTGCGGGAACCATCCTGAAGCTGGTGAGCACCGCGGACGGGAAGCAGACCGCCATCATCAGCACGACGCAGGCCGGCTCCAACAAACCCGCCATCATCAAGACCATCCCGCTGTCGGCTCTGCAGGGAGCAGCAGGTAGGTACGCCGCGCTCACCTGAACCGCCGCGCTGAATGGGACCGCCCACTAACGCAGGCTCCACCCCCTGCAGGTGGGAACAGTCCAATCACCATCCTGAGCTCCAAGGTGGGAACTCCAGGAACGGAGAAGTTGATCAACGCCGTCCCCAGGATGTCCGCGGGCCAGCAGGTCACACAGGTGAGACGGCACTCTGAGGTCACGGCGACGTACAGGTGAGGTGCTGCCAGGTGTTCACCCCTCTCTGTGCTCAGGTGGTGCTGAAAGGAGCCCCCGGGGTGGCCGGTACCATCCTCAGAACCGTACCAATGAGCGGAATCAGGGTGGTGTCTCCGGCCGCCGCTGGCACCAAGCTGGTTGTCAAGGGAACCACAGGTAAGGGGTGCAGGTGAGGCATTGCTAACGAGGCGCCAGCGGGGGTCATGTGACTGTTTCCTGTCTGCAGGCGTCTCCAGCCTGGGGATGGGAACAGGAAACGTCTCTGCCGCCTTGTTGGGAGGAGCCTCGCTGACCACACCCTCCGCCTCATTGGCCAGCCAGGTTGCCACAGCAACCGCCTCCGGACCTAGACAGGTACCTGCTGCAGGTTCGGGCTCGTTTAGCCCCGCCCCGCCCCGCTCCGACGATCCTCCTGCTTCCTGTCTGCAGGTGACTCTGATCACGACACCCAGCGGCGCCGAGCCACAGCCGCTGGTCCAGGACCTGCCGGTCTCCTTCATGGCCTCCCCGACCTCAGAGGAACCTGGCAGCACCACAGGTACCACTACTACCACTAACGCCGAGGGAGACGCAGCCACAGGTAGCTGCAGCACCACACGCATCAACCTGAACACCTGTAGAGCTCAGGTAGCCCTGTAACAGCGCTGATCAGCTGCTTCTGGTCTCTAACCTGCAGCGGTGACTCTGGTCTGCTCCAACCCCCCCTGTGAGACCCATGAGACCGGAACCACCAACACCTTCACCACCGCTGGGGCCGGCGGAGTCCAACAGGTGAGGCAGCACCTGTCACTGCAGGTGATCGATCTGTGATTGGTCCAGGTGTGATAATGACCCGTTTAGTACGACCCAGCAGCTGCAGGTGACATGATCTGTAGAAGCTGGTCGGTGGTCCCGGGCGTCCATGTTTCCTTCCTGACTGAACCTTCCAGCATGGAGGTATGGAAAGCCAGAGGTGCCACAAAACCAATAGATGAAGTTGAACAATAACTAGATAATTTCTGAAGAAATTTAGTAAGGCCTGTCAGAGTGTGCGTGTCGGTCGGATCTGAATCTGATGCTGATTTAAGTTCTGCAGGCCTCAAGGTTTAGTGTGAAAACTCAGCAGCTTAGCATGTCATGAAAATGCTAAGGTTAGCTAAAATGGGCTTTCAATAGCATCCACTTGCTCCATGAGTATGTTATGTCTAGCTTATAAATCAAAATGAGCTGATAACAATGCTATTACTATCATGTTGACTAACAGCAGTCTATGTGGTAAATTTGGCTAAAAGATTAAGGTTAGCTAAAATACAGTCAGTAGCATGTTGATCTGCAGTAATGTTCTCCATGCTAATGGCAGTGTATAAACTACTAAACTTTAAATTGAAGCATCAGTGTGTGGGCTAGCACTACCAATGGCTTTCTGCATTCATTATGTTAAACTTTGCTATCATATCTAAAATGAGCTAAAATGCTAATATTAGCATGTTGATTTGCTAGCTTGAATGTGGACTGTCCAGAGGACTCTGAAGCTTCACACTACATTCAGCCATTCACCCAGGTGGCAGTGAGCCGCAGCTGCCCTGGGTCCTCTGACCGCAGAGGTTACTACGACAACGCATGCCACGCCCACACCGGGTCCGATTGCGCATTACGTTTTGGGAGAGCGCTGTGGCCGCGTTAAAGTCTGAAGGTTTTGTGATGCAGAGAACAAGAGGTGTCTCCATGCGTTGCCATGGAAACCCCAGAAATGAAGTTTGTGTTGACAGGTGTGCTCCAACCCCCCCTGTGAGACTCATGAGACCGGAACCACCAACACCGCCACCACCGCTACAGGTAGCTGCTCTCACCTGGTACTGGTACTTTTGGACTTTTTTTTGGGTGTGTTGTGACATCACTTCCTGTCCTGTTGCTGTGCAGCTCAGCAGAGTGGAGACGGTCTCCATGGAGACGCCACAGATTCTGCCCCCTCGTCTGATGCTGCCGTCAGTCAGAGTGCAGCGGTTACCACAGTAACGCATGCCACGCCCACACCGGGTCCGTCTGTCCCGGTACGTCCGTCACCCGTTCTTGTTTAGTTAGGACCGACTCAGAGGATCACATGGAGACACACCTGCCCAGGTTCCTGTGGGGGGCGGAGCCTGGCAAGCTCACTGGATACCGACTGGACGACCCGGCAGGTTCTGGCCCGGTTCTGATATCTGGTTCTCTCTGCAGGATCTCTCCTCATTGGTTGGTGCTGAGAGGGCGGAGTCCTCTGAAACCCTCGCCATGGCAACAGGAGAAGAGGAGGAGCCAGCAATGACAGACGGCCAATCAGAGGGCATGATGTCATCAGGAGTGTCGGAGCTGCAGGTTGAGGTGAATGCTGCTACAGCAGCAGGTAACACGGCATGTGCACACGCTAACTTTGGCTCCGCCCCCGACCCAGATGGCGTCCTCAGACGGAGGTCTTCCTCAGCAGCTGATGTCATCAGAGGGGGACGGAGGTGAGGAGATCTCCAGGACGATGACCTTCACGCTGACGACGGGACAGGTCCCAGACCAGATGGCTGTTGCCTTGGCGACCGAGGGAGCAGCCAGGACCGTCGGTAAAACAGCGAGAAGACAGAGACGTCTCCGCGTCCGCCGCCGCATCTAAACATGTCCGTGTGTCCGCAGGTGAATCAGGCGACCAGGCCATCCGTATCGTTCTGACACCACAGGAGCTGGCGGCGCTGGTCCAACAGCAGCAGGAACCAGAACCAGAACCCAGCAGCGTGCCCACAGGTAGAGTCAGGTACAGTTCTCTCTGTGTTGGCTGGGGAACCTGGACTCACTCAGCCCGGTTCTGGTTCTGTTGCAGAGGGGCTCGCCCCGGCCGACAGCCTGAACGACCCGACCGCAGAGAGCCACGCCTCCCAGCCGGCCGCCGCCGCCGCTGTCATCAGCGCCGTCGCCCGGCTGGCCAGCACATTCAGCCCCGCCCCTTTGGTGACGGAGACCAAGACCACGGCTGTCGCTATGACGACGGAAACCACCAACGGCATCAGAGAGCCGCCTCCTGTAAGACAAGAACTCATCAGTACCGGTAGACAGCAGAACCAAAGATCCAGATGAGAAAAGAATAAAAACAATATTAAAAAGATGCTAAGATCATGCTAACAACACGCTAACAGCATGCTACTATGGCAGAATCAGTGACTATAACTAACCATAATCCACTCCATCAACATGCCAAGAATACAGACAAGATGCCATCAACTCACCCTGAACACGCTGACAGTGAGCGTCTAACATGCCAGGAATATACTGTACATACAACATGCTAACAGCACAGTGACACGCTAACCGCCTGCTCTGAACCGGGCAACATGCCAGCGACCCGTCAGTTGCCAAAGCCTGACTGACCTACCAGGAACACGCCAACCTTTCGTCCCGCTCATTTGTCCAAGCAACATGCTAACGGCATGCGACAAACATTGAAGCGTTGTTGTGTTGCAGGAACCGACCTCTCGAATGAAGTCGGCGCCAAAGGAGAACCCGTGGTTTGACGTCGGCATCATGAAGGTCACCAACGCCGTTGTGACTCATTACTACGTTCCCTACGACGACGATGACAACGCGGTGGAGGTGCGGACCGGCCGGGGGGGCTGATGGAGTCGTCGTCGTCGTGCTGACGGTGTTGTGTACCTGCAGGATGACTCCGGGGCGGCGCCGGACTACAGCCAGATGAGGAGGGTGGAGCTTCAGCCGGGAACCGCCTACAAGTTCCGGGTGGCAGGGATCAACATCTGCGGCCGCGGCGCCTTCTCCGAGGTGGCGGCGTTCAAGACGTGCCTCCCCGGGTTTCCTGGAGCGCCGTGCGCCATCAAGATAAGCAAGGTGAGTTCCTGCCGTTACCATGGAAACGTGCAGTCCCGTCAACATGCAGTGTCCCGTCCTGACGATTTCTGTCCCTCCAGAACCTGGGCGGGGCCCAGCTCACCTGGGAGCCGCCCGCCGTCACCGCGGGGAGCATCACAGAGTACTCGGTGTACCTGGCCATCCAGTCCAGCCAGGCCAAGCCGCCCGGTTCTGGCCCAGCCCAGCTAGCCTTCATGAGGGTGTACTGTGGTTCCGACCCGTGCTGCCTTGTTCAGGCCTCCACCCTGGCCAACGCGCACATCGACTACACCACCAAGCCGGCCGTCATCTTCCGCATCGCCGCCCGCAACCAGAAGGGCTACGGGCCGGCCACGCAGGTCCGATGGCTGCAAGGTCAGAACCAGAACCAGACCAGAGGAGTTCTGCCCCATTGTGACATTGCTGGTAATGTCTGTTTTCTGTTTCCGTAGAAACCAGTAAAGACTCCAAGCCGGCGCTGAAGAGAAGTGGAGCTTCTCAGGGAATGTAAGAACCGGCGCCGTATCCCAGAATCCCACCTGACACAAAGATGGTTGCCAAAAACTCAACCTGCTCCACCAGAACCTGAGCTCACAGATACCGGACCTTGGTTCTGGTTTCATCAATCAGCTGAGACCAACGGCGGATTTTGTCGAAGGTCCAAACCCGATCGGCAGCTGCTCCGGAGGTTCTGAAACTCCTCCGACTCATTTCTACTTGGGTCCAGGTACATCAGCGTCCAATCAGACGGGCTGATGGTTCTGAAGGTTTTGGAGCTCCTCCATCACACTGTGAGGTTCTGGTCCAAACTCTGTTCTCCTTCAGAACCAACCCAACACAATGTGAAGAGCCAGAACCGGCTCCCTCCCTCCCGGTCCGTTTCTGTTCCTGATTTTAAACCATGAAAACACCAGAACCAGAATTTTCTTGAATGTTGGACTGTTAGCTCATCCGGATCCGTTCAGATCAGAACTGTCAAACTCCTGGCCCGATGTGGGTGGAGCTTAAAGACAACAGGTGTGTTCAGGTGACGTCCCCTGGGTCAGAACTTTGCCTTTTCTTTGAGTTCTGGTGTTTAGTGGGCGGAGCCTGAGATGATTGAGACGCCCTAAAGTGGGCGGGGTCTCGATTGTGGGCGGGGCCTGATGTAAAAAAAAAATTCTTAAGCTTTAATAAAACAAGTTTTTGGTTTTCTTTCTGTTGACAGAGGGCTCTGATTGGTCCGCTTGTGCTGATGTTTAATATTCTCTGGAACAATAAAGATTTTTAGAGCATTTTTATTGGCTGTGTGGAGTCAGATTTCTGCTCGCACCTGTAGATGGGCGTGGCCTGTATTGAACAGGTGCAGCGATCAGCAGGATCATATTTCAGTCACTGGGAGGTCCAGATACTCCCAGAACATTCTGGTACTGACTGCTGGACCCGGTGCTTCCAAACTGGGAGTCAGAACCAGGTTCAGACCCACTTTCTGCACCTGATAAAAATTATTAAACCTGTCAGAATTTTTTTTTTTTCAGTTGTATTTCCATTTTTAATTCATAATTGTCACAATTTAATAAGAAATTGTTGTTTGTTTGCTAATATTTAGCTTAGCTGATATGGCTAATATTAGCTAAATATTCAGCTAAGCCTGGCTGATAACAGGAAGTGAACTACCAAAATAAAAGCTGGGTCTTCCAAAACTCTATATAAACTGCTTTTGAGTTGTTTCTTGTTACTTCTTTATCATTGTTTATTTTCTTCTTTTCTTGTCCAATATTTCAGCTGAGCCATTTAAAGGCAGGACAGAAGTTTACTAATCGATCAATAGCAGGCGCGCTCCAGTCAGTCCACAGTCAGCACACCTGAATCAGAGCTGATCCCCATCTGTTGGAGGACTGGACTGGAGCAGCTCTGACCTACAGCAACAATGATGCACCAGCATGGAAAGATTCAGCCTAAGACCCAGCTTTGATTTTGAAAATCTACTTCCACTTATCAGGAAGTGAATTTGCATATTAGCTATTTATTTAATTTAATTACTGAAAATTTTACCTCCATGTTTTTTGGGGGGGAGGAGGGGTTGTAATTTTTGACTAATTTGTGAAGAGGCTGCCTGGTAAAAAGATGGCTGTTAGGAAACGGTGACAGGAAGCAGAAGAGGCCCTCCAGGCTTGTTTTGAAGCAACTGATTGGATCGCTCTCTGCCAGCCTCACGAAGATGAGGCCATGATGGACATGAAGCTCTGTGTGGACGGCAGCAGAGAGAAGCTTCCTGAATGACCAACCCTGGATCAGCAGGGACCTGAAGGAACCAAAGAGCCTTTAGGGAACGGGACGGGGAACAGAAGCAGCAACAGTCCAGATTAGAGACAGAAGAACAGGAAGAACCTGGAGGACAAACTGCAGAGGAACCAAATCAGAGAATCAGGAAGGAGGAAGATCTCAGGCTGCGAGCAAAAGGAGGATCAGGTGGATGGAAGCCTGGAAGGAGCAAAAGAGCCGAAGACATTCGGACAGGTTCAGGATCATCATCATCCCACCTTCCTCTGACCCTCAGCTTCCTGCCAAACCTTTGATCTCCTAACTTCCTCCTCAGTCGTGGATCTTCTGCTTCCACTAGTTTGACTCCGACCAGATCAGGAGCTGCTGCTCCGTTTGCCTCCTGATCTGGTTCTGGACCTGAAGAGACAGCTGGAGAGACGGAACCAGAACCAGGTCCAGATGGTGTTGGTCCTGAAGGCCTGAGGCTGCAGAGCGGTTCTGTGGGATTCTGCAGCATCTCTTCAACCTCAGCCCGACACAACAGAAGGTTCTGTTGCTGTGGACGACATCCTGCCTGGTTCTGGTACCAGAGAAAACTCATCAACGACTGTAGACCTGTTGCCATGACAACCCACATCATGGAGGTCCTGGAGAGACTCCTGTTGGCCCACCTGAACAAGCTCATATCAGGACCCCCTGCAGTTTGCGTATCGCCATGGAGACGGAGACGCCATCTTAACCTGCTTCATGAACCCATTTAACAGGATTCAGCCTGATCTGCTCTGTGAGGAACTTCAGGAGACTCAGGTGGAGCCGGAACCTGACAACCTGATGACCTGATGACCTGATGACCTGACCACCTGACGACAGACTGCAGGTAGAGACCGGAGGACTGATCATCCAACCAGGTGGTAGGTAACACAGGAGCACCACAGGGCTCCGCTCCTTTTCTCTCTCTATACTTCAGACGTTCAGCGCAAGACTGACATCTGCCATCTACAGAAATACTCAGATTACTCTGCAGTTGATGGTTTGTCAGAGACGGACAAGAGGCCGAGTACAGAGAGCTGGTGGACCGCTTCGGGTCACGAAGGGAACAGTCAAATCATCTGAAATGTGAACAAAACAAAGGAGATGATTGTTGGTTTCAGGAGGAACAGGGTCAAAGGTCAAACCCTGTTTCCATCATGGGAGAAGAAGTGGAGGAAGATAAAAACCTGGATGTTCGTCTGGACCACAGAGATGGAGGAAGAGAAAATCCTTCAGGGTTTGGACCTGCTGTCAGAACCACCGGAACCATCAGAACCATTAGAACCACCAGAACCAGAACCAGGAGCTAAGAGGCTCAACAGCCTGAATAAGAAGTCTGGTTCTGTTCTGGTTCTGACTGTGGATCCTCTGGTGATGATGAAGCAAAGAAGGATTCTGTCCAACCCTGAGCGTCTTCAGTCAGAGTCTTCTTCAGAGTCGCTGTAACACAGACTGCTACAGGAGATCCTTCCTGCCATCTTCAACAACTGAAGAACGTAAAGAAATGATTTACAGCAACATTTCATTAATAAATTAATTAATAAAGATTAATAAACTAATTCTGAATTTTACAAACGGCGCCATGAAATCAGAGAAAGTCTCCAGAAGTTCGTTTCTCCTGAGGTTCTGTTTGGGTCAAGATTATTTTATAGATTATTTATGTTTCCATCGGTTATTTCTGTGTCGGTTCCGAACCTCTGACCAGCCTCCGCTGGGATGTTCTGGTCGGTGTTGGCGAGCATAAACCCAAACACACGAAGAAGAAAGCAGAACCTGCAGCTTGCTGGCGCACATGTGCGCGCATGGGCGAGGCGTGTGCGTGTCCGCGGCGGGAGCGCGCCTCGTGCTGCTGATGCTGCGGATGATGAAGAGGAGGACGATGAAGAGCGATCAGAGCTTGGATCCCAGCTGATCGATCAGAACTCTCAGGTTCTCTGGACCGGTTCTGCTCTCCGGACCGGGTCGCGGACCACGTGACGCCGCCGCTGCAGGTGACCCAGGTAAGCTGGACCGGAACTCCCGCTAAAGCTCTGCGCGCGGGAGCCGAGCAGCGCGAGCCAGGGTGGTTGTTATGGTGATGTTCGGCTCAGAGTCCGAACCAAACCGAACCGAGCTGAGGGAAGGACCCGGGTCAAGCTACACAGGGGGTGAGGGGGTTGGAGGTTCGGTTCTCTGAGTCTAACAGGAAGCAGGCAGCTTCCGGTTCGGCGGCTGATCCAGATCCAGCTGCGGGAACGGAACAGAACCGGCAGGTGAGCCTGGGATTACAGCTCACTGATTGGCTCTGCTGCTCAGAGAGGCATGCGCGTGCGTGACTCACGTGACACCAACTTGTCTTTGTGTTGACATGTGGAATCAGCTGAGTGACGTAAAAGCACACAAACTTTACCCAGAGCCAGCGAGAGCCAATCAGAGAGCAGCCTGGGGTCACATGGTCCAGGGCGTAGAAACGGGTTCTGGTCCCGGTGGGTCAGCCATCATGGACGGCCTAACAGGGTAACCCGCAGGTTAGAAGATTAATATAATTATGGTCTTGTTGTTGTGTCTGACCGTCACCATGATAACAAGAACCTGGCTTCATCTCTTTCCTTTCATTAGCAGAAAAACTAGAAGAACGAAACCTCGTCTGTCCTCCAGAGTCCGGACCAGTTCGGAGAACAAGTTCTGGCATTTCTGCTCTTTTCTTCTTCTCTGTTCTGTTTGCTGGGCTTTGCTGTACCATTCTGCCCCCAGTGCCCCCAGAGGTTACTGCTGGTACTGTTCCGTTTGGATAGCCACATCTTGCCGACGTTCCCACTGAGTGGTACGGTTCAGCGTTTTTATGGTCCAGCGTATTCAGGAGAACGTTTCCACCATCGGGTGGAACTCTGACTGGGCACACAAACCCAAACATGTAGGGTTGCATCATGCTAGCACCACGACAAACTTGACGCACTACCACGTCTGGTAATGTTTCTCCATCCTCAGTAGTCGGTGTTGTGTGACGCCAGTAGCTCCACCCTAACCGGACTGTACCTTGAGCTTTGGACCTACACTAACAGGGGACCATGCATGGTGAGGTACGGGTCGGTTGGGCAGGGAAACAGAACAGCGCTGTCCCATCAGCAGATTGGAAGATATTCAGGTGTTCAGGTTGTGTAAACCGTTGTGGTTGGGATGGAGCAGAGTCCTGGCTTTACTTCCTCATGGCTGTGGAGACCAGCAGCCTTTGGGTTGAGGTACCAGAACCAGTGAGTGGATTGGTTCATCCAAACTGGGTTTGATGGTAGAGGAGGCTGCCTCAGGCTGCTGTCCTATTGGCCTATGGCAGCATGATGAATCGGGACCCAGAGGTTCTGAGCCTGGCTCCACAGACATCTTCTATCTCCAGAGGCCATTCGAGTTGGACCTCGAAGGTTCCAGAAAGTACCAGGACCGGCTGCCGCTCTCACGGTGGCAGTTTATTGGCTGATTCTGATCTCTGTTTAGGATGGAAGCTCCCCCCACGTTGCCTCTTCCATCCGCCTGCTGATGGTTAAGGATCGCACCCAGTGAAGGAGTTCCAGGGTTCCGGGTCCATCCTTTCCTCTAACAGAAACGGAACAAAGCCCAGTTGGTACCAGAGGTTAGTTTTCACTTCAGCTTAGTATTTCAATGTGTTATCAGTAAATGTTCCCCTCTTTACTTTGGATCTGTCGGTGTTGGTGCATAACCCCAAAAACACAAAGAAGAAAGCCGAAACCTGCTGTTGGCGCACATGCTGGGCCAAACTGGGTCTGATCCCAGTTTGGCCCGGTTCTGGTGGAGTCCGGGCCACCAGAACCCAGACTGCAGTCATAGAACTAGATTTCGGTTCATAGAACCTTGTTTCCTTCCTGCAGATTGAAGAAAGTAACTTTCAATATTCGGTTCTCGAAGCAGCCATGAAACATTCCGCTCACCGCTTGGTACCGATCCAGTTTGGGTCGTTACCTGTTCGACCTTACTAAGTACCAAATGGAGGAACCGAGACCAGAACCTCTGATTCTGACTCTAAGGAGAAGTTCTGTTCTGAAGTTCCAGCTGGAGGTCCAAACGGGTTTTCAGGATCAGGTTTTAATCCATGTTCTGGTCAGAGACAGAACTGAGGAAGTCCACAATCCTCTGCCAGGATTGACTCTGAAGAAGGTTCTAGTTCTGCTGAACTGCACTGGTTCTGGTGGAGTCCGGGTCCAAACCCGATTCTGTGGGTCTACTTGGAACCAGACGTGTTCGTCCTTCTGTAGAACAATAATATGCTAACTATTAGCTTAGCGCTGTAGCACTATAGCTAGCATTGAAAAGTTTCAGAGCAGATTTTTCCAGATAGATTCTGAAATTTACGTCTGAATAAAGTTCAGCGTCTGTGTTTCAGTTTTAAATATGGAGTTTTAGAGAAATATATTCATGCTCTTGTTTTAAAGTCTGTTTATGCAGCGTTTCATTTCCTCTGCTCATGCTCTCTCTATTTTTCACAACCTATAACTTTATTTAAAACAACAAACAGGAACAAAAGTAGAGAACAAGATCTAAACATTTCTATAATACCTAAAGACTAACATAAAACATGAAATATACCGTCAACATCAAACTGGTAGATGATGAACATCTGCTCTAAAATCTGAAAAATGTTTCCAGGTTAATTTTTTTGTACTGATCTTTAGTTTTACAGTAATCCCATAGCATGATACCGTCACCACCGTGCTTCAGTGTTCTGTGGCTTGGGTGCAGAGTTCTGGGCGGGTTTCTGGTTCCCAGACCCAAACAGAACCGCCCGTCCCTCACATGTTGCTCTGGTTCTGTGCAGAAGGACTGGGTTTTCCTGTCATGGCTGCCAGTTCTGCTGCGTTCTGCTGAGCCGGGTTCTGCAGTTGGAACGTTGCTGCTGCAGATTGAGGTTCTGCGTGTTTGTGTGTAGCCGTCTGTTTTTCCCGGAGGTCAGTGAACGCCTCGCGGCAGCGGCTCAGTGAGTCCGGTCCTCAGAGCCCTGCTGAGGCTGCCGCAGTGCCTCTGAGCCTGGCGCAGCAGCGCTGTGTGTGATGGATGTAGGTCAGGATGATTCTCTGCTCAGCAACAGAACGGAGTCCCAGCAGCCAGTCCTGAGCTCTGATTGGCTGAGAGCTGCAGCCAGCCAGCCAATAACCTTTCACCCCTCTGAGCTGAGTGTGTGTGTGTGTGGGTATGTGTGTGTGTGTGTGAGGTTGGTGTTTCCTCTGAGGTTCCTTCAGACCTTCAGTGACCCGGTTTCAGAACCAGGCTCTGGGTCAGTGGGCGGAGTTTCTGAGGTTCTGCTGGGTTTGGACTGGGCCTAGACGGGTCTCTGGACTGATGAGAAACAATGATTATTATGAGAATAATAATATTCTCATAATAATTCTGGTTCTGTCTGATGGGTTCTATTCAGAAGCAGCAGGTCCAGACAGCCGGGATCTGGTTGTTTAGTCTGAAGCTCTTCTGGTTCCTGATGGTTCTGGTTCCAGTTGCAATGACACATCTCAAACGTTGTATTTTTATCAGAACAGTTTTTTCTAAATTTTGTTTGAATGTTATGTCATTACAAAGTGACCGTTACCATGGCAACCATGGTAACGGTCATGGTAAATGCGGAAGAGCCCGCCCCCTGCTGCCTGCCTGGACTGACATGAAGACAAAAGACTTTTGAAATGTGTCAAAGTTTTATTTGCAATTCACAATTTAGGAGAATTATATTTGTGTTTTTTAGAAAAGCTGTTTGAGTTAGTTGTTTTAATAACACATTTCACAAGTTTCTTTATTTTGTTTATGCCAAATCAAACCAAAACTAATGCTATTCCATTTGAGGACAGTCGGGAAGCAAAAGAAAAAGTTAAGTTAGAAAAATGTTAAATGCACAAATCCTTTGTCTCAATGGCTTTTCTATATTGTTTTTTAACTGGAGAGTTCTGATATATTGTCTGAATTTCTATGTAAAGCCTGAAAAGCCAGGTTTCTGATTTGAGAATTTAGATTTATGTAAAAGATATTTTCCTAATAAAATTAGGTGAAGGAAAAGTCACCAAGAATTTTCTGGGAAACAAATATCTCATTCAGCTCAGCCTGTGACGTATGAACCAAAAGGCCCGGCCCACGGTTCCGGGCCTTTTGGTTCTGGTCAGAGCCAAGCAGCTTCAGTCGGAACATTTCTATTTTACAGCCAGCAGGGGGCAGCAGAGTCCGTCATGTTTGTCCCCTAATGCCCCCTAATGCCCCCTAATGCCGCCGGGCCTGCCCCCAGGGTGCAGCTAACAAAAAAAGAAAAACAACAACAATAAAACAGTTTATTCCATGATCTCAGTGACAGAACCCGACTCAAATGGACCGAGCTCGGTGCTGGAACAGAGGGGGAAACAGAAAGGTTTTTGTTGGTTCTGTTAATCCTGAACCATCCAGGCTGGACATGCTGTGGAGCGTTTGGGCCAGATGACGGTTCAGGTTCTGACCAGTTCAGTCACTCCCAGTCCTGTTCCCTCCTCTCTCGCTCTCTCTCTTCCTGTCGCTTTGCTGCTCGTTTCCTTCTTCCTGTTTCCTGCTGCCAGCTTCCTGTTCCCAGGCGGCTGGCGTAGCGGCAGCAGAACCGGCCCGCCGGGTCATCGGACCGCTTCAGATGGGATCAGCAGCAGAATCTGCTCTTCATGTTGGAGTTTTACTTGTTTTGATTCAATGCCGTTAATCCGGATTTGAACCTGTCTGCCCAGCAGGAGGCACTGCAGCAGCAGAACCGGGTCCCGACAGGCTGGACCCTCTCTGGTTCTGGTTCTGGTTCTGATCTGGAAGAAGTTTTCTTTGTGTGTTCATATTAGACCTCAGTGTGAAAAATCAGATTTTCTGCCCTAAAGCTGTCATAATTCCTGATGTTTCATCTTCTTCTGTGGTTTTGCTCTCAGGTTGAGCACCCCCTGCAGGCCGCCATGGGAGCTGCAGCTGCCTGAGTGTCTGGCCTGTTGGATGGCTGCAGGTGAGAAACACTGGAGGGTCTATGAAGTGGCTCAGCAGGTGAGGAACACCTGGTGGCGCTCCACAGGTGAGCCGGGCTCCGTGGACAGGACCGGAGCGACGAGGGGGCGGAGTCACATGGGAAGTGCATGCCATGGAGGTCAAAGGTCAACTCATTTTAGCACCTGGTAAGAGAGACCAGTTGGGAAAATCTGTCCGTCACCCCTGCTTTCTGCTTCCTGCCTCACCTGTGTCCTGTGTGCAGAGCCCCTCACCTGTCCAAGCAGGAAGCAAAAAGAGCGAATGGCGGAGCTGCAGGAGAGGAGGCGGAGCCTGCAGGTTCTACTGAGCGCACGATTGGCCGAGCTGAGGCGGATCTGCCTCCAGGAGGCGGTGAGTGATGTCACAGCCGGAGGCGAAGCCTGATTGGTCCGGCCGCTGTGCTCTGAGATGTGTGCTGCGCTCTGATTGGTTAGGAGCTGACAGGTGCAGTGCCCAGCGACTTCCCCCTGGAGGCGGGCGAGAAGCCGCCCTGTGTCCGCAGACGAGCGGCGCCGACCCACCAGGGGAACAGGAAGTGTCGAGCGGAGGTGAGCCGGGTTTCTCATTGGGTTCAGACAGAAACAGCCGAAAACGGAACCTCCAACCAACCGCAGGACAGAACCGTTTTGTTCTGCAGTGACAGGTTCTGATGCATCTGAAGGCTAAGGCTCTGTTGTTCTGGTCCAGAACCAGCAGAACCCAACGGTGGATCCAGTGTAGAACCAGCTGGTTTAAAGTGGAACCTGGGTTCTGTTTGGAAGTGTAGTCTGGTTCTGATGAAGCAGCGTCCCCTACTGGTCGGCTGACCCGGTTCTGTTTGTGTGAAGCAGGAAGAAGACGGCCAGCGGCCCAAACCCAGAAAGACGCTGTTCAGCGCCGCGCTGAGGAAACACAGCGACTCTGAGAACGGCACACACACTCACACACACACACACCACGGCAAGAGGACAGTGCACCGGGGTTGCCACACAGGTATAACACACACACAGAGGTAACACATAAACAGAGGTAACACACACATGTTATGGTTCTGTATCTTCATGGGGACCTCTATGGACCTGTTGCGGTGTGATGTCACACAGCAGGTCCCGCCCCCAGCTTCCTGTCGCAGGGCTACAAGCTGCCTGGATGTAAACAATAACATGTGATGTGTCTCTTTATTTCCACACTGTAACCTCCAACAAATATGTTTGTACATTGTGTGGGCAAAATGTCCTCACAATATTTGTGAGTAGGTTTTATAGAAACACACACACACACACAAACACACACACACACCATTGTTTCTGGAAGGAAGGCCTCTTCCTGCCTTAACCACAGTTTCTGTGTTTTTCCAGATGATACAGTGAGATCAGAGAGCAGCTCCACGTCAGACTCAGCAGGAAACGACAACGGTAACACACACACACACACACACACACACACACACACACAGGGTTTCTGGTTTTGAGAGAACAAAACGTCCTGACAGCGTCTGATGTTCTGTAAACATCAGGATGAAATCAGACCAGATTGCATCAGCTGATGTCACTAGTGGCGCCCTCCTGAGGGTAATTTAGGAACTGCCTGACAGGTGAGAGTAGATGCACTGGATGCTGGTCCTCCAAGAACCAGTTCAACCAGTTAGTCATCTACCAAACTCCGATGAAAGTGTCGCCTCATGGTCCGGTGGTCCACGTTGTGTCAGCTCCGGTCCCTCCAAGACCTTCGCGATGCGTCATGGGGACCAGCAGGATGAGCTCACGTTCTGACGTTCTACCTACTAGTTGCTGGTTCCACCATCTCATCATCCTCACTATAGGGACGGACCCAAACAGCTTCCAGAACCAGCAGCTGGGATCTCAGAACCAAAGTGGCGTGGCCTAAATCTCAGCAGGCGGTAAAGTCCTGGCAGGATTCAGTGCTGATGTGGATCGTCTCTGTGTTGACAGACAACGGTGGGTCTCAGTGTCGCTCCCTGCTGGTTTCTGCTGGATCTCCTGTGGAGGTTTTCAACCAGAACAAACCCAAGAAGTCGTCAGTGCTCAGCAGGTACGCCAGACCTCCGGATCCGCTCGGGTGTTCCTGGCTGGAAAAACCAGTTTAAACAGTTTAACCCAGGGGTGTCAACCTCAAATCCACAGTGGGCCAAAATTTTAAATTGAACAAAGCCACGGGCCAAGGTTGAACATTTTATAAATAAATATTGAACAAGCAAGGCTTATATAACTTAAAAGTGCAGGTGTGCAAAATTGAGTTGCTAATAATAATAATAAAACATATAAATGGAATATTAAATAAAATTTAAATAAAAATTGAAAGCCTCCTTTCTGAGGTAAATGTCAAAATTAGCTTCGTACACAGACTAATAAATTTGAAAATAACATAACAACTATGAATAAATCATTAAATAAACTATGAATAAACCATTCAGGCCTTGGAGTAACAAGAAAAGGTGCATAGAAAACGTATTTATTGCTCATTTTGCGACACACTGATCTACTCTGATGCAGCCAAGCCAGATACCTGGCATCTTTTCTTGGATGCCAGTTCATCAATGTTGGGGCTCAGAGTTTGAGCTGAGGAAACCTTCATTATCGAACAAAGGTGTTCGTCAGTCAGACGTCTCCTGTGAGACGTTTTCATCATCTTCACTGAGGAGAAAAGTTGCTCACATACATATGTAAACAGATATTCTGTCTCCCACCTGTCCAGAAAAGTTCTATTTTCTGTCTTTCTTTTTGCCATTTTTTGGTAGGGTAACACAGTGACGGCTGTAGTTTGAGGTCACAGTGTGGTTTGGGGGAGAGGCCCGGGGATGCGGGGTGCGCCGGGGCTTTCACCCAAGGAGTGCGCAAGAAGACGGATCACCACCTTCCTAATACATCCATGTCCGCTACCATAAGTGCTACTGACACAGAGGAGGAGGCGTGTCTGCCTCTGTCCTGATTGACGCGCCAAAAAACAGCAGAGCATTATGGGATTTGTAGTATAAGCGGTGAGTGCGGCGTCACAGCGTTGCCACCGTAATACCGGCGGGCCGGCTCTAATATTAATTTGAAATTTCCTCGCGGGCCAAATATAATTACACTGCGGGCCAAATTTGGCCCGAGGGCCAGAGTTTGACACCTATGGTTTAACCCATATAGTATAGAATAGAATAGAATAGATAGAATAGAATAGAATAGATAGAATAGAATAGAATAGATAGAATAGATAGAATAGAATAGAAGTACTTTATTCATCCCAGCAGGGAAATTACTTCGCAGTTACAGCATAGAGACAAGACACAATAACAACCACCACTGAGTAGTAGTTGTAGATAAATAGCATATAGATAGTTTGCCCAGTAAGTTTTATGTTTGGTACCTGCCTCAGAAGAGTTTCTCACCACCTGACCTCTGACCTTTCAGGACTGAACACCGTGAGAACACCAAGCCCCCTCCTCTGCCCCCCTCGCAGCCTTCCCCTCTTCCTCCTCGCTCCCAGGACTCCTCCTCCTCCTCCGACGCGGGGCGGGAGGCGGGCTGTCGGGCGTCGCGCCAGAGCAACGGCTCCGACAGCCTCCTGACCCACAGCACCCCCCCGGAGGACGAAGACGAGGGCGGGGCCCAGCAGGGGCCGCTGCGGCCCAACGGAGCCACCGTTTCCAGGGGAACGAACGCGGCCGGGTCATTCTGGAGCTCTGAGTCGCTGACGGAGCGACGCGGCAGAAACCACCCCGCGGCCCCAGAGGGGGGGGTCCGCGTCCGAGGGGGGGGCTACAGCGAGGTTCTGCTGGACTACGTCTGGGAGAAGCAGCGGCAGCTGCAGCGCCAGCAGTCGCAGCCCAGCAGGCCGCTCCACAGCGCCGGCTCCGCCCAGCAGCCCACGGGAGCCCCGCCCGTCTACCGCGGTCACCACGGCGACCAGCGCAGAGTCACCGTCACCCGCACCAAGTCCTGCGGCCCGTTCCTGCCAGTGCAACAGAACCACGGTGACATCACCAAACAGGTTCCGCCCGCCATCCAGCCAGACCCCCACCCCCACCTCCTGCCCCCCCGCCCACCGCAGCTGCCCCCCCAGCAGGACTCGCAGCTGGAGGAGGCCACCCGAAGCCTCCACAAGGCCCTGGCCCTGGAGGGTAAGGGAGCAGCACAGAAACCCCGACTGGTGCCACCTGGTGGATAAAACAAGGTCAGGAACCCTCTACCTGCTCTCAGGTATGACTTTGTCTGAGTTGTTCTTCACAGGTCTGAGGGACTGGTACCTGAGGAACACCTTAGGATCCACCCACCAGAACCAGGCCGGTGGAAAGGTCTCGTCAGCTGCCAACACTAAGCCGAGTGGTGGGGTCAAAGGTCAGACCGGAGGGGTTGGCGCCCTGCAGCAAAGACGCACGGCCCACGGAGTCCTCCAGCAGTCGACCTATCAGAGTCATCACTACGCCGCGCCGCATCACAAGCAGACGCTGCCGCACTCCGCCACGTTCCACGGACATCCGCTGCACGGGAGGTAGGGGTCCGCCAGCAACTACATCCCCCACAATGCCTTGCTTTCCGGGCCAAAAGACTTTTTTTTTTAGTTTTCTTCACATCAATGTGAGCTGAAGATGAAACCAGAGGCCGTCTCTCCCTCTCTGCCAGGTCTGTGGACGGCTCGCTCTACCAGGACTCCTGTCCGTCCCAGAAACAGGAAGTTCCCCTCAGAGACTTGGCGGTGGACCAGCCGTCTCCTGGGACTCTGGTCTGATCACCAGCCAATCAGAGGAACAGACTTGGACGGACCCCGGCCCGGTTCTCTGGGCCTCCTGTGATTGGGTGATGATGAACCAGCTGACCCAGTTCAGAGACTACCCGAACACCCAGACGCCCCATGCACCTTAAAGACAGGTACGCCTCCCCAAGACCTTCATCTGACCTGAGAGGGTCGGCTAAGGATGACCATCTACTCATCAGAGTGTTCACTGGTCTCTGGAAGAGCCACAAACCTGAACCAGAACCAGAACCTGCCTGAACCTAGCGGAGGACCAATGGTTTACCGCTGTTGGAGAGAACAGCGTCCAACTGGAGTCACTGGTTTGGGTAAAGAAGGAACCCTGAGTCCCTCACTTCTCAAGGTTCTCGTATCGCCACAGCTGGACTGTGGAGCGCCAACCGTCCAAGTTCTGGGTTCCTGGTCCTCAGACTCTGCTCAGACAATCTGCACCCCCTAAAGACAGAGCTTCACCTGCTCTCTGACATCACCAGCTGACATCACCAGCCCTGATCAGCTCAGGCGTCTACCTGTTAAAGCCTCAGGTGAGTCCAGACGGGAAGCATCAGGTAACTTTGCAGTTTGGACTCAGAATCCCTGCACTATGAATCCAGCACCGAGTTTCATCCTCAAACCAGCAAGACTGGACCTGCAACAGGACCGGACCGGCCCGGTTCTGGCCGGCTCAGAGAACCAAGATCCAGAACTTCTTCAGGGAAACCGGGTCCAGGAGAAAGTTCTGGTCCTGCAAAGAGACAATCCAGATCTCCAACAAGTTAGGAATGTCACCAGAACCTGGAGGAAACCCTGTCCCGGATCTGGACCTCCATCTTCATCTGGACCCGGATCTGGGCCCGGATCAGGACCTGAGTTCTGGGCCCGGGTCAACTTCAGGTCATAATCAGGAAGCAGGTTTAGTCTGAAGCAATAAGAGGAGCTTCGGGTTTCATGTTTCAGAGCTTCAGAACAAAAGAACCCAAAAACGGTCAGAACGACAATCAGACGATGATGTCACAGCGGTGATTGATTTCATCATCGATTGACTGTTTGGTCTCGTTTTCTACGGATCTGATGTCATCTGATTTTATACAAACTTTTGTTACTGAAATGATGCTTTTTAATGCAGAACATAAGTTTTATTGAGAAGAATCAGTGTTCACACACACCTGTCCTCACACACACACACACACCTGTTCTGTTCACACACACCTGTCCTCACACACACACACTTGTTCTATTCACACACACACACCTGTTCTGTTCACACACACCTGTCCTCACACACACACACCTGTTCTGTTCACACACACCTGTCCTCACACACACACACCTGTTCTGTTCACACACACCTGTCCTCACACACACACACCTGTTCTGTTCACACACACCTGTCCTCACACACACACACCTGTTCTGTTCACACACACCTGTCCTCACACACACACACCTGTTCTGTTCACACACACCTGTCCTCACACACACACACCTGTTCTGTTCACACACACCTGTCCTCACACACACACACCTGTTCTGTTCACACACACCTGTCCTCACACACACACACTTGTTCTATTCACACACACCTGTCCTCACACACACACCTGTTCTGTTCACACACACCTGTCCTCACACACACACACCTGTTCTGTTCACACACACCTGTCCTCACACACACACACCTGTTCTGTTCACACACACCTGTCCTCACACACACACACTTGTTCTATTCACACACACCTGTCCTCACACACACACTTGTTCTGTTCACACACACCTGTCCTCACACACACACACCTGTTCTGTTCACACACACCTGTCCTCACACACACACACTTGTTCTATTCACACACACCTGTCCTCACACACACACTTGTTCTGTTCACACACACCTGTCCTCACACACACACACCTGTTCTGTTCACACACACCTGTCCTCACACACACACACTTGTTCTATTCACACACACCTGTCCTCACACACACACACTTGTTCTATTCACACACACCTGTCCTCACACACACACACTTGTTCTAGTCACACACACCTGTCCTCACAGACACACACACCTGTTCTGTTCACACACACCTGTCCTCACAGACACACACCTGTGCTGTTCCACACCTGGGCCCGTATTCTCAAAGAATCCTGAGACAAAGTAGCTGAGTGGCGTTTAATGTAATTTTAGTTTCATCGTTGTGACACTTTTCTTACTCCAGTCTGGATTCATTTCTGTCACTGGAGGCATTTTTGGTTTTTTTGTCTTTGTTTTGTGTTTCGACCAATCACAGCCAAGTCTGGACCTGTTGATTTATTTTAAAAAGATAAAAGATACCAAGAGACGTTTTAGTTTCAAAACAAAACCATTTGACACGAGTTTATGTTTAGCCTTTGGTTCACCCTCCTCACCAGCAGGTGGCGGCAATGCTCCACTAAGTTATGAGGAACCGTAACCCCAGAAAACAGCGTCACGCATAGCAACGGGGTGAAGTTCGGTTTTGAGGATCTTTGTGAATACGGCCGGTACCGTTCCACACCTGCTGTGTTCGCCTCACCTGTGCCTGAGGTTCTGTGTCTGATCCAGTTACTCTGCTGGGTCGCTGCAGCTCAGAGATATGAATTTTCTTACATTGTTTGTTAAAACTTCAGTCAGTCATGATGAATATGAACAGGAACCGAAAGACAAGCCCCGCCCACTCTGATGGTGCTGCCGTTCTATTGGTTGTAGCCACTCAGGTGTTTGGTTCTAGTCATGTGACGGCAGTTGGACACGCCTCCTTCGCCAGAGCAGAACCTGAGGACCTGAAACTGGTTCTGCTGACAGCCCAGAACCAGCCGGTACCAGTTGGTATCAGTTGAGATTCTGCAGGAGTTCTGGTCTGGTCGGGGGAGGGAAGGGGGATCCGGTTCGGTTCTAACGGTGTGTGTGCTGCATGTTCTCAGTCCAATCAGAACCCGTTCAGGAACGTGTGTTCTGAAAGCTCCAGAACCGGACCTGGTCGGTACCGCAGCAGCTTGTGTGATGGACTGAATGTTTTTGTGTGTAAATAAAACGTGTGAATACGTTTCTGCTCTGCTTCTGTTAATGGACCCAGGAGGTTCGGTTCTGTCCGTTCTCAGCTCTCTGTGCTCCTCACTGAAAGTCCAGTTTGTCTAAAGCACTTTAGCGCCCCCTGCTGCTCTCGTTGTCGTACAGCAGCAGATCCGGACCAGATCAAAGCTTCTAGTTGTTCTGGATCAGAACATCATGTGAACATTAAAGCCTCGGAGAGGTTCCGGTTCCGGCTCCTGGATCCCGAATGGAAAAATCACCTGACGGTCTTCAGGCAGGAGAACGACACCAGATGTTCATTAAAGAAAGAACGTTCCCGAAACTTCGGAACAGTTTTAATGTTCAACAGATGTGTGTGTATGACGTGTGTTGCCTGCAGTGATGCTTAAAGAACGTTCTTTAGCGTTACAATAAATTCTGTGAATTTGAACAGCTGACGAACGTTCTTCAGCTTTCGCAGCTCGTTGCGTAACACTCGGTCCTCACAGCGGCGGTAAGCCGCAGCGGTCAGACCGGGGTTCAGAACAGGCTGCACGGACTAAACTTTCTCCCGACACCAGCTCGTTCCGGACCGGTTCGACCATGAGGTAAGGGTTCTGCTTCAGCAGCGGGACTCCCTGCGACCCAGACGGACGGGTTCTGTTCGGCAGAAGCGGGTCGGGTCCGGAAACTTTGGCTGTTTTGGACATATTGCTACATCAAAGTTCCGGTTAGCCGTTAGCTTTAGCTAGCTTCCCCAACACCGGCGGGTAAAGGTTCGGTCCGGATGCACGACGTGAAGTTCCGAGAAGTTCGGCGATCGTTATGTTTCATGTATCAATAATGGAACCAGAACCAGTTCAGTAAGTTAAGCTGCCATAGTTACGGTCCGACTCCAGGTTCTCCCGAACCCAGCCCGGTTCTGTCAGGCTTTAAACCACTGTGGGGAACTGGACCAGGACTCTGGGGTTCGGTTGTTAAAATGTCACCTCAAGAACTAACGGAATCGAACCAGGCCCACAACTGTATAATCAGTACAGTTCATGTAAAACTAGAGCAGAGGTCTTCAACGTGGGGGTCGTGGCCCCTATGGGGCCCCGGTGGTACTGCAGGGGGTCGTGAGATTTCTCACTAGACTTTTGTTGTACATTTTTTATTAATGCAAATTATGCCTTTAAATACACTTTGAACATGAGTCCTACGTTTAATACACTGATAAATAATGTATGTCAGAAAAGTTCTACATTTTATGTAAGACGTTGTTCATGGTGACATTATTTGGCCAATGCTTTAATATTCAAACGTATGTTTAAAATAAAAACATGAAGCAATCATGAAACAAAAAGCTGTGCATAATTTGTATTAAGGTAATAAGGTATGTTATGTAGCTCTAAGCCTCCACTAGAGGGCGTTATGTCACACTTCTGGGAACTTTGCAGCCATCTTGGTAGGTATCTGTAACTAACTGTTATCACTAGGCCTGTCGCGATAAACGATAAATCAATTAATCGTACGATAAATTAAAACTATCGACGTCATTTTAATTATCGGCATTATCGTCTCTTCCGACCTTTTTCTCTTTCTGTTGATGACACCGAATGAAAAAAGGCTCAACTCCGGTGCTCTCCACTGACCCTCCTTCCTCATTTCCTTAGTGTAAACCCAGCGCACACTACACGATCTTAGAGCTGTCGGCTGATTGTCGGCCCATTTTTAAAACCTGACAGACCAAACATTAGCCGACAGAAATCCTAGGTTTAACGGTTCGATCGGGTTCGGTCCTGCCGTGTGGTGTCCAACAATGGGCACAAAATAATGGCTACAAGTCCAGTGAACTAAATTTAAAACCAGGCATTAATCAATGCTTTACTACAATCTACCTGCAATGCATGTGGCTAGTGTCAGCGTAAAGTCCTGACTGAATGAAAATCATTAGAACCTATTTATGTCACGTTAACGAAGAACAGCTGAAAAGTTACCGGGTTTATCAACTGCGGTAGCAATTTCGCTCCAATTCCTCCTCTTGTCATTTCTATATTCTTTGCATGATGAATAAACATTAATGTTGTTTCCACGTATCATCTCCAATGTCGGCTGGACTTCGGGTTGCCCCGTGTCAGCTGTTTGGGATTCCCCTCCATAATTTCCCCTCAGACAACACGGAGGAGAATCCTCGCTTTCTGATTGGCTGCCTGTCACATTCAACAGGTTGAGTTAAGATCCCAGTTGGGAAAAACCCTGATTTAGATCGGAGCGGCAACAACGATCTACCGTAACACACCACACAATGTTAGAACGACCAACGATCTAAGATTGTTGTATGGGGAAAAATAGGAGCAAAAAATCATGTAGTGTGAACTATTGCATCAGGTAGTCGATGTGCCCATCTTCTCTATTTAAATCTAATTATTACTGAAGGGCAACATAATATACAGACTTCATAATCTTTTGGTTCAATGCAGTATTTATTTCCACTTTGGCTTTATGTTTAGTTTTTTTTTTCAAGTGAGTTTTTTGTTAATGGAGACTGAGAATCCATTTTATTTTTGTTTTTGGTTGTTTAGTTTTTTTTGTTTATCAGTTCCAGTGTTAAATATTCTTTTGAAAATAAAGTGTATCTAACTTTGGCAGGAAATCACATGAATTATTACGTCATTTCCATTAAATCAGTGTAAAAAGGTCTTCAAACAATATTATCGTTTATCGCAATAATTTTTGAGACAATTAATCGTTGAGCAAAATTTGCTATCGTGACAGGCCTAGTTATGACAGTTGCTATGGAGTTGCTATGACAACAATAAACGATCCACAAGCTTAGAATTAGCTGTCGCTTCTTTCCAATCTAACATATAAACATTAGAAATTCATTACAACATAAAATCTTAAATTTTTTTCATATATTTTCTCTTGGTTGATCTGGAAGCCGTTGCTCATCTGTGCTTTGTGCAACACTTTCGAATCAGACTTGTGGGAACTACATATAGAAACACAGAGATGGAAAAATCACTAAATTAATGTAAATAAAATGAAATTTAATTAAATTAATGTAGTAAAATTTCTTAAAAGTAAATAGTACCTCATTAAATTTGACTTTAAGTAAAAGTTACTTTTTATGAGCAGAAGTTGGGAGAGCTTCAGTCGAGGCCGTTCCTTACCTGTGCACAGGTGGAGCGTCAGGCTCCCAGGATCCAGGCTCTGATTGGTCGGCTGGCTGTTATCATGCAGCTGGCCAATGAGAAGCTGCCAGCTCAGCTGAGGCGGAGCTCCAGACTCAGGAAGATGGCCGCCATCCTGATCACCGCCTACGCTGTCAAAAAGCTGTCTCCGTACGTGTGGAGGAGGCTACAGGTGAGACACACACCTGAAGGTCAAAGGTGAGGGGAAGACTGCAGGTGACTGAGTGTGTTGTTCCTCCAGAGAGGGGCAGCAGGTGATCAGGAAGGCGGGGCTAAAACACCTGTGGGCGTGGTCAGCACTGTGGAGGGCGGTGAAGATGAGAAGAAGAAGAGGAAAGTGGACAGGTGACAGGAGATGATGTGAGACACCTGATCAGTTAGCACCTGGTCTCACCTGGACTCTACCTGTCCACAGGTCTCCATCAGTCAACAGAGACTTTGTCCTCAGACTGTCTCACCTGCTGAAGCTCCTGTTTCCACGGTTACTGTGCCCAGAGTTTGGCCTGCTCGCTCTGCACTCCGTCACCCTGATGTCCCGCACCTTCCTGTCCATCTACGTGGCTTCTCTAGACGGTCTGCACCTGCATCACCTGTCCTCACCTGTCTTTACCTGGGTGTCTGTCCAGAGTGTCTCAGGTCATCCTGATGGTCCGGTTTGATCTCTCAGGTATGATCGTCAGGTGCATCGTGCAGAAAGATCCGCGCGCCTTCGTGCTGCAGCTGTCCAAGTGGCTCCTCGTCGCAGTTCCTGCGACGTTCATCAACAGTGCCATCAGATTCCTGGAGGGTCAGCTGACCCTGAGCTTCAGGAGCCGATTGGTCAGCCACGCCTACCAGCTGTACTTTACCAACCAGGTGAGACCTGCTGTACACCTGTTGACCCGCCTTCTCCAGGCGAGTCTAAAGCTCCGCTCCTTTACAGACGTATTACCGCATCAGCAACATGGACGGCCGTCTGTCCAACCCTGACCAGTCTCTGACTGAGGACATCGTCATGTTCTCTGCCTCCGTCGCTCACCTGTACTCCAACCTGACCAAGCCCATCCTGGACGTGGTGGTCACCTGCTACACGCTGCTGCGCACCGCCCAGTCCAAAGGTACACTGCCGCCGCCGCACCTGATGCTCACCTGTACCTGGCCTGATGGTGTCCTCCTGCAGGGGCCAACACCACATGGCCCTCCGCCATCGCCGGCCTGGTGGTGGCGCTCACCGCCAAGGTGCTGCGCTCCTGTTCGCCACACTTTGGGAAGCTGGTGGCCGAGGAGGCGAAGAGGAAGGGAGACCTGCGCTACATGCACTCGCGCATCATCGCCAACTCCGAGGAGATCGCCTTTTACGCCGGACACAAGGTGAGCGCCCCCTGCTGAGGGCCGACACTTTCTACAGAAGAGAGTGTTTGATTCTCAGACCGAGGCAGCACGGTTGCTGTCTGGGTGCGTATGATTCTCCGACCGATGGAGCGCTGTTGGTGTGCAGGTGGAGCTGTCCCAGCTGCAGCGGAGCTACGCCTCCCTGTCGTCTCAGATCCATCAGATTCTGCTGAAGCGGCTCTGGTACGTCATGCTGGAGCAGTTCCTCATGAAGTACGTCTGGAGCGCGTCCGGCCTCGTCATGGTGGCCGTGCCCATCATCACCGCCACAGGATACTCCAAAAATGGTAAGCTCCGCCCCCCTGCGGTGGGCCGGAGGCTGCGGCGGCAGCTTGTGACCTCTGACCCTTGGTGTGCAGACTCTGAGGAGGTGAAGCGGGCGGCCATGGTGATGAAGGAGGAGGATTTGGTCAGCGAGCGAACGCAGGCCTTCACCACGGCCAGGAACCTCCTGAACGCCGCCGCCGACGCCGTGGAGAGGATCATGAGCTCCTACAAGGAGGTCAGCATGCCCCGCCCCCGCTGACAGGCCCCGCCCCCCCAGGCGGGCAGCTGACCTCAGGTGTTGTGTGCAGGTGACGGAGCTGGCCGGCTACACGTCCCGCGTCTGGGAGATGTTTGTCGTGTTTGAGGACGTGAGCCGAGGAATCTACCGCCGCTCCGCCGACCCGGAGGAACCGGCAACCCGCCGAGGAGCGGCGGTCCTGCAGGGCCAGAGGATCAGCGGCCCGCTGCAGATCAGAGGTCAGCAGGGTCAGAGGTCAGCAGGGGTCAGTCAGATGACTTGAAGGTTCTGCACGATCAGAACCGGTTTCTTAAATATCCAGAATTTGACTCAAAACGTCAAAGACAAATCTAGAAAACCTGGTAGAGAGTGAAACTGTGTCCAAGCGTCATGCTGTGGGCCCGGCAGACCCGCTTCCACGGCCATGTTGTAGTCAGAACCACGAGCTGCATGACAGCATGTTGATCTGACAGATCCACATTCCCATAAAAACACCTAGATATTAAATGCTTAGAGCTGAAATAAATGCAACCCAGATCATTATCAGTTCAAACTCTTTGTTCTGCTTTGCTTCCATCTCTGTGCCACAATCCTTCTCATGCCATCCCTAACAAGATAACGCCCTGGGCGGTTGCCCATGTTGCCCATGTCAGAAACCACCACTGTCTGCACCAACAGTAAACACTCAACTATGAACACTGACCAAGAGCAACAAGCACCAGGCGACCCTGACTGTTCTCACCCTCCCTCATCTGCCACCAAGACAGGAGACGAGAACAACCCAAGAGCAACGAGCATGCTCTGTGTGCTCTTCCCTTCTTGTTTTATTTATTCGCTGATTAAATAAATATCATTATATAGTTAATTAAGTAGAATAATAGCTACTGCAGAGTACCAGAGCATTACAAGAACAAAGAGTGGCTCTCTGTGAGGCTCCAGTCCTGTCGCTGACAGTAAAGAGCCGTTCAGAAGAATCGGATCGTCGTCAACGTCACGTCACTGTATAGCAGACTTTTGGTCACAGCGTTGTCCCATATCAGTGACACGTCAGTCAACAATAACGCAGCGCAGTGACTGACAGCTTTTTTCCTAGTGAAAGCAGTTTGTCTCTGTCCAGCTAGCTTAGCTAGCATCACCTTTCTTGGAGCTTCTTTTCTAAGTGACGATAAAAGTTTGACGTAGTTCCACCGTCAGCGCTGCTGAAGTTTCATGTCGCCATGTCTGATGATTTATGTAGTGGATTTTTATTACCGACGGTTACAGACATCTTCTGCCGCTCAGAGGAAACCACTGCGCATGTCTCAGCGCTGCGTGCCAGTTAAAGGGGAGGCGATGGCCGACGGGACACACGCAGTTAGTAAGTCACGTTATTGCTGGGATTTGAATCGGTACGTTTTGCATCCGGTGAAAACAAAGATTTGAACAAATAAACTGGACAATATGGTGGCAATTCAGGGACATTTCCACAGTTGTGGTGTTGAGATCAAATCCAGAGTCCTCCACGACCGAGACCATCCAGAAGTCTGGAGACCAAGACCGGTCTCCGGTACTACAGCACTGTTCCAACCAGCCTCCTTAGCTGCTGCAGATGTTCTTCTCTTGGAAAAGATATGCTGATTTTTATTAGGTTGATCCTAACTTTTCCAGGTTTTTCCAGGTTGTTGTACTGGTCATTCCCTGTGACCGCAGCCAGCTCCTGGTGTGTTTGTTGTTCCAGGTCAGGTGGTCAGCGTGGAGAATGGGATTCGCTGTGAGAACCTGCCCATCATTACGCCCACTGGAGACGTTGTGGTATCCAGCCTCAACATCCAGGTTCGTCTCACTGATCGCTCTATTGGCTGTGAAGGTGGTTCTGTTTAGGTTCGATTACATCACCATGGTAATCAGAATCTCCAGGTGGCCCAGTGGATCCAGAACCTCAGTTCTGTAGCTGTTCGTCAGGCTGATTTATGATGTTTATGAATGAAGTTCTGATCTGTAGACCCGATACGGGGTTCTGGGTGTAACTCCCAGCAGATTAGTGGGTTCTGGTCGGATCAGCCCGTCTGGAACCATCAGCCGTGTTAAGACTCCTGGTTTTTGCTCGTTGATGGTTTTCTCCTCGCCTGCCTGATGAGCTGCCCTGTGATTGGCTGATTGACTGTGTTAGCAGGCGGCTGTGCCTAATAAACTGGCCGGTCCGACATGTTTGGTTTCTTTGGGTTTTTTGCTGCGAATGGATTAGTGGTAGTTCCGGCCGGTGGCCAGCAGAGGGAGCGCTAAAGTCATTTTATACAGATTCATTACACAGCCAGAAAATATTTTAATACTTTTTTATTTATTTGTTGTTGTTTTTTTTACAAACGTCCAAACTGTTAGTTTTCCCTGTTAATGATTATTATGTTTTTTATATTAATTTGTTTTTAAGGTAAATTTTAGTTCTGCTGTTTTGTGTTTTTATTTTAAATGAATTCTAGAGTTAAATCTTAGAAATGAAAGTTTATTGATCTTTGTGTATTATTTTGCTTTTATGGTTATTTGAGCTGAAAATGGTTAAAAACATTATTATTGTTTAGCATAAGAATTTCTGGGGCAGGTTATGGTCAGAACCAGCTGATGACGACCCCATCAGAACCCCAACCGGTTCTGGATCAGAGCGGATCAGAACCCCGACCGGTTCTGGATCAGGCTAAGCCTTTAAAATAAGTGAGGTGAATCTGGGATTCTGCCAGACGCCTCGGACCGGGCCAGAACTTCTGCAGGACCGGATCAGGTCCGGCGTGAAGGATCCCATTGTGTTCTGGGGAGGTCAAAGGTCGACCCGGAGAAGACTGATGGAAACAGAACTGCCTTTGTGTTCTGATGGGTCCAGATGAGTCACTGAGATTCTGCTCTTCTACTGAGCTGGGAAGGTTCTGGCAAATCCTGGGAACCTTCCATGTCTTGGTTCTGGTCTTGGTTCTGGTCACAGGACGTGTTTCTGTGTTGCAGGTGGAAGACGGGATGAATGTTCTGATCACGGGTCCAAACGGCTGTGGGAAGAGTTCGCTGTTCAGGATCCTCAGTGGGCTCTGGCCCGTTTACGGTGGAGCTCTGTACCGACCAGAACCGCACAACATGTTCTACATCCCCCAGAGGTAAACACCCTGGTTCCCACAGTGGTTCTGGCTGGTTCTGGTTCTGACTGGTTCTGTTTCTGAGCAGGCCTTACATGTCGGAGGGAACCCTCAGAGACCAGGTCATCTATCCGGACTCGGTGGACGACTTGGTCCAGAAGGGACTGACGGACTCGGACCTGGAGGAGATCCTCCGTACCGTTCACCTGCTGTACATCCTGGACAGGGAGAGCGGTCAGTCACAGTACTACAGCAGTACTACAGCAGTACTACAGCAGTAGTACTGCTGTAGTACTGCTGTATTACTGTGGCACAACAGCGGTACCACAGCAGTACCACAGCGGTACCACAGCGGTACCACAGCGGTACCACAGCGGTACCACAGCGGTACTACAGCGGTACCACAGCTGTACCACAGCGGTACCACAGCGGTACCACAGCGGTACTACAGCGGTACCACAGCGGTACCACAGCGGTACTACAGCGGTACCACAGCGGTACCACAGCGGTACCACAGCGGTACCACAGCGGTACCACAGCGGTACCACAGCGGTACCACAGCGGTACCACAGCGGTACCACAGCGGTAATACAGCGGTACCACAGCGGTACCACAGCGGTACCACAGCGGTACTACAGCGGTACCACAGCGGTACCACAGCGGTACCACAGCGGTACTACAGCGGTACCACAGCGGTACCACAGCGGTACTACAGCGGTACCACAGCGGTACCACAGCGGTACCACAGCGGTACTACAGCGGTACCACAGCGGTACCACAGCGGTACTACAGCGGTACCACAGCGGTACCACAGCGGTACCACAGCGGTACTACAGCGGTACCACAGCGGTACCACAGCGGTACTACAGCGGTACTACAGCAGTACTACAGCAGTACTACAGCAGTAGTACTGCTGTATTACTGTGGCACAACAGCGGTACCACAGCAGTACCACAGCGGTACCACAGCGGTACCACAGCGGTACCACAGCGGTACCACAGCGGTACCACAGCGGTACCACAGCGGTACCACAGCGGTACCACAGCGGTACCACAGCTGTACCACAGCGGTACCACAGCGGTACCACAGCGGTACTACAGCGGTACCACAGCGGTACCACAGCGGTACCACAGCGGTACTACAGCGGTACCACAGCGGTACCACAGCGGTACCACAGCGGTACCACAGCGGTAATACAGCGGTACCACAGCGGTACCACAGCGGTACCACAGCGGTACTACAGCGGTACCACAGCGGTACCACAGCGGTACTACAGCGGTACCACAGCGGTACCACAGCGGTACTACAGCGGTACCACAGCGGTACCACAGCGGTACTACAGCTGTACCAGCGGTACCTACAGCGGTACCACAGCGGTACCACAGCGGTACCACAGCGGTACTACAGCGGTACCCACAGCGTACCACAGCGGTACTACAGCGGTACCACAGCGGTACCACAGCGGTACCACAGCGGTACTACAGCGGTACCACAGCGGTACCACAGCGGTACTACAGCGGTACTACAGCAGTACTACAGCAGTACTACAGCAGTAGTACTGCTGTATTACTGTGGCACAACAGCGGTACCACAGCAGTACCACAGCGGTACCACAGCGGTACCACAGCGGTACCACAGCGGTACTACAGCGGTACCACAGCGGTACTACAGCGGTACCACAGCGGTACCACAGCGGTACCACAGCGGTACCACAGCGGTACCACAGCGGTACTACAGCGGTACTACAGCGGTACCACAGCGGTACTACAGCGGTACCACAGCGGTACCACAGCGGTACTACAGCGGTACCACAGCGGTACCACAGCGGTACCACAGCGGTACTACAGCGGTACTACAGCGGTACTACAGCGGTACCACAGCGGTACCACAGCGGTACTACAGCGGTACCACAGCGGTACTACAGCGGTACCACAGCGGTACCACAGCGGTACCACAGCGGTACTACAGCGGTACTACAGCGGTACTACAGCGGTACCACAGCGGTACCACAGCGGTAATACAGCGGTACCACAGCGGTACCACAGCGGTACCACAGCGGTACCACAGCGGTACCACAGCGGTACTACAGCGGTACTACAGCGGTACCACAGCGGTACCACAGCGGTACCACAGCGGTACCACAGCGGTACCACAGCGGTACCACAGCGGTACTACAGCGGTACTACAGCGGTAATACAGCGGTAATACAGTAACCCTGTGTGTGTTTCAGGCTGGGAATCCGTCAGCGACTGGAAAGACGTTCTCTCTGGCGGCGAGAAGCAGAGGATGGGGATGGCCCGCATGTTCTACCACCGGTACCTTCACTGCTTCTTCACTGGTAGTTCAGGTCCAACCAGTCCAACCAGTTCAGGCGCTGACATGGGGGTTATGGTGCCTCCCTGTGGCATCATAGACAGCTGTTTAAAGACGGAGTGCTGCGATTGGTCGGTGTGGTGTTAATCCTCAGCTGATTGGCCGTCTGCCCCACAGGCCGCGGTACGCCCTCCTGGATGAATGCACCAGCGCCGTCAGCATCGACGTGGAGGGAAAGATCTTCCAGGCTGCAAAGGATGCTGGGATAGCGCTGCTGTCCATCACCCACCGACCCTCCCTCTGGTCAGAAACACATGTTGCTGTGTTTGTGAGGCCCAGCGGCCGACCTTGGCTGACCTTGGCTGACCTTCCCCTGTCCCACAGGAAGTACCACTCCCACCTGCTGCAGTTCGACGGAGAGGGAGGCTGGAAGTTCGAGCCGCTGGACGCCTCCGCCCGCCTGTCCATGCAGGTGAGTCTACCTGGCGGACCCGTTCTGGTGCCGGTTCTGGTCCAGACGTGGTCCAGAACCCAGGTGATGTTTCGGTTCTGGTTCTGTTGCAGGAGGAGAAGCAGCGCCTGGAGAACCAGCTGTCCGGGATTCCCAGGATGCAGCAGCGACTGTCTGAGCTGCGGCTGCTGCTGGGGGAGCCGGAGGGCGAGGAGACGGTGGAGAGCCAGGACGCAGCGGCGCCGCTCTGCTAGAGGGAGCGCGCACCTGACCGCGCACCTGAGCATCCACATAATTTAAACTTTTAACCAGTTCCTGTTTGCTGTCTGAGGCTCCGCCCCTTCCTGTCCGTTGCTCCGGGTCAGAGGTCACCTGCCCCTGACAGCAGACACACCTGTGGCGTTTGGAATCTGGTTGTGGTCCCACATTTCAAAGCTTTTAGTAACTGATTAAGTTATTGATTATTAGAACATGATGATGTCATCCATGATGCTGCAGTCGCTGCTTCAGCTGCTGAGCCTCACCTGTCAGGTTGCGGAGCTTCACCTGCAAACAACCCGGTTAAACCAGAACCAGTACGCTGATGGGTCAGCGGTCAGAACCGGTCTGCTTCAGTTCAGTTGCAGATGACTCCGCCCCCTCTCAGGTGAGCTCCAATCAGACAGGAAGCTGCTGGTCACAGCGTGCACGTGTCCTGTACCTGGCCGAAGCGGTGGATCTGACGCAGCCGACTGATGGCCGCCGTCAGGTCACATGACCTGGGTCAGAGGTCATGTGACAGCTGTAGACTGTAATGAGCCTTTTTGACTGTAACTGTATGAACCAATCAGTGCTGAGCTGCTCAGCGACCAATCAAAGTGGCAAACATGATGATGAAGAGGCCTTATTTTACAGGAAATAAAATGTTTTCTTCTGACGCTGCTGTTTGTGTGGTTTTTCAAAATAAAAGCGGTCATCCAGAAGCTGAGGCTCCGCCCACTTCTCTTCTCATCCAGAACCAGATCAGAACCAGATCAGGTGTTCCTGCTCCAGAATCCGTTCGATTTGGTAAGTTAACGGCTGCTTCCGCCTCTGGTCCGGTTCTGGAGAGTTCTAGATCGGTCCGGTTTGGAGGAACCAAGGAATCTGTTTTATGTTCTACCAACCCATTTAAGGTTCTGGCCATTGAACCACGAACAGAACCGAGCTGCAGAATTACTGGGAAGTGTTCGGTTCTTCCCAAACAGAACGATCTGCTCCAGAACCAGAACCCGTCCCTGTGTTCTGACCCAGTTTGTTTTTTAAACTGAAATAATCTGAGATTAAATATTCCAATAATTTAATCTGTTTGGTTTCTGAGGATCTTTGGCTCCGCCCACTTTCGGACGGATCCGGTTCCCCTCTCTCTTCTTTCCTATCTCTGGACCGGTTCCGTCTGACCCGGTTTGGATCCACCAGAACCAGTCCAACTCAGAATTGGGATCCGGATCATCAGAACCAGAGGAGAATGTGGTATCAGAACAGAACCAGTCCTGAGCCCAGAACACAGCTGGGACAGATCATTCAGAACCAGAACCTCTGGCCCAGTTCTGCTGCTAAAGCATCCGACTGCTGGCTCTGTTTCCAATAAGGTCAAAGGTCACTGGTTCTGATCATCAGCATTGACCCGGTTTTCTACCAGTACCAGAACCTTAGTCTGGACCTCCAGAACTCTGAACGTTCTGGTTGAACAGAACCGAGAGTTCTGGAGTCTTGCCATCAGAACCAGCAAGTTCCCGCGTCAAGTCCCGAGTCACGTGGTCAGAACGTTTGATGACGTCAGCTCAGGTAAGGTTTCACCTGGATGCTGAACTCAGTGATGGAGATGCTGATGGGTAAGGTTCTGGAGAGAAAGTTCTGACCCGGTTCTCATCCTGATCTGGTCCTGGTTCTGGACCTGGTTCTACCTCAGACCTGACATGATTCCAGAACCGCCCTTGGGTCCGGGCCGGACCGATACCTGCTGCTGCGTGAGGCGGGGTGTGAGCGGGTCGCCCGCCCGGCCGGCGCCGCCCGGTCTCCGCTCAGCGGGGCGGGGTCTCAGCCAGACCTGTTGTTCGGATCTCGGAGCTCCTGGTCCCGCCTGGGTTCTGCTCGGTTCTCTCTGGTTCACCGGAACTTTTCTCTGGCTTTTGGAACTCGGCGGGATCCGAACCAGACCTCTTGGTCCAGGTGAGTAAGACTCGGTTCTGCTGAATCCAAGTTGTCTCGAGCTGCATGAAGGAGCGAGCGAGGCAGGCGTGTCTGACGGGAGCGAGCCAGACTCCCTTCAGGAATCTGATACTTTTCCGTTTTTCTGCTTTTCTAGATTAATGTTGTTGATAAAAGGACCGGTTCTGAAAGGAGCCGGTTCTAGAACAGGTGCTCTGTGATTCGGGTCTGAAACATCCCTCTGGTACGATTGTCTGGTTCTATCTCTGCTGGGTTTACTGTTCCTGCCTGCTGAATTCAGCTGAGAGCAGCGAGTTTTAAAGTGAATGGGTTTTGAACAGAGTCTGGTCTTTGAACTGAGGGGTGAAGAACCAGAATCTGCGGTTCGGTTTGGTTCGGAGTTCTGTCAGCCTGTCTTCTCTCAGCGGGGTTCTGTTGGAAGATGCCGACCAGTTACGGTTCGGTTCGGTTCGGCTCAGCTGGGCTCGACTCGGTTCAGCCTGCAGTTGAATAACTTACATTCCAACACATGCACAGACACGCGCACACACGAACAGAGATACCCACGAACACACGCACATGTGCACGGACGCTCTCTTTCATGAACGCGCAGTCAGCTGAACCGAGGCTCTGTGCTGATCTGGACACGGTTCCGAGTCACCTGCTGATGTTTCATAAAACAACTTTACATCACGTGACCCTGTGACTTAACTTCACACTGTAAACACACACACACACACTCACATACACACAACACACACACACACACACTCACATACACACACTCTGCTGTCTTCCTCTGTAGCCTCAGGGGCCCCTCTGTCACCATAGACACCATCGGTCCGGTCCAAACTGTCCTAGTTGCTGCGGTTCTGATCCAGAACCTACTGGAGAGTTCTGGTTATTCACACAGAACCACATCAGAACAGAACTTTGAAAACGCGACCCATTCAGAACCACTTTGACCCAAATCGAGTTCTGAGGAATCAAATTATTTCTAATGGAATTACAGAGCCGAATATAGAAATAGTTAAATAAACCCAGTAGAATCAGAACAACTAACCTGCTGACCATTAACTAACCAACCTGGCAACTAACTGACCTAGTAATGCCTTCGTTTATTCATTAACCAGCTCTGTAAGATGGTTAACCAGTTAATTTACTAACATAGCAACACTGTAAAACTAATCAGTTAGCTTCGCTCAGTTAATAACAAACGAAGGAGCTGAGTTAATTATTCCACCGGTAGAAACCACAGAGAACATAAACACTAAAAATCATCCAAATTTTGAAGAAATCTAAAATATTTAAAATCATCTTGAGGAAAATAACATTTGGATGGTTCTGGTTCGATCCGTTCCAGGCTGAATAAATCAGAGGAACCTGGATCCACAACTGAGGTCCGGCAGCCTGGACAGAACGATCCAGTCCAGTTTTCTACCCGGTCTGCACCTTACTGGACTGGGAAGTTAAAGTCAGAACTTTCAGTCTGTTTCCCTCCTGATGGTCGGGTCGACCCTGTTCCACTGGAACCAGAACTTCATCATCTACTCCAGTGGTCTATTAGAAGCAGCAGTGACAGTTTGTGGCTCATTTTAAGCGATTAAAGATGAAACAAAAAAAAAGTCGTTTAATAAAAGAGGAGGGAGCAGCAGCTCTATTTGCATTTTTAACTGAATAAACATAACCACATATAATAAACATATATAAAAGTGACCTTTACATATAGTAATAAACATTTCCACATATCACCTCTGATGTCCACCAGATTCTCAGTTGCCATATCAGCTGTTTGGGATTCCCCTCCGTTCTTACATCACTGCGCTTTCTGATTGGCTACCTGTCACATTCAACAGGCTGCGTTCAGTCAGGGAAAACCTGCGACAATCAGGCCGAGACAATGTTGAATGTGCCTGATTGTAGATCGGCCATATTCAACACACCACCAAGTAACACAGCACTCACTGCAGGACGTTGGAAAATTGTCATAAAGGGAAAATCGGGGCAGAAAAAAAAAGGCTTCAGCGGGAACACCAACATGCAGAAGCATTATCTGACGGTCCCCCTTCTCCTCCCCGTCGCAGCAAAATTGCCAAGTTTTGAACGGTCTGAGGTAATAAAAGGTAGGGGATCACTGATCTGCTCTACCTCCAGTTGCTGTGGTTCTGACCCAAACCAACCTGTTCCCCTCCTGGCCTGTGGGGGCGCTGCACCAAGAACCACTGAAGGAAACGACACCGAAACCTCTGAAGACCCTGAGAGCAACTTCCTTCTTCACCAGATGGAAACAAGATGGAGGCATCAGATTTTAGTGTTGGAGGATTTCTCTTTAGTCTTTGGCTAAAGACCAGGAGCCATTAGCTTTGGTTGTATTTACCCAGAATGCCCTGCGCTGTAGTCCATTTCCTGCTTTTGGAGTGGTCTCCGGTCTGCTTGGCGTTCAGATTCAAACAGAACCAGAGTTCACTTGAACGGAACCCAGACTGAGGTCTGGAGGACCAGAGTTAGCTTAGCATTCATACCGACTGCACCGGACTTTCCAAGCAAATGGACTGGAGTCAGATTGAAGTGGACTGAACAGATCTGGAGGGAACGATGAACGCTAAGATGAAGAGACGCTGCAAATTATGGGGTGGCGATGCTGCTGCTGAATGTTGCCATGGCGATATGTTTACCATATGATGATCAGGCAGCATAAATGTGGGCTGATGGCTGAACTTAAACACTCAGTATCAGAACATGTTTACATCACTAAGCCACGCCCACTCTGAAGCCGGCAGCTGATTGGCTGTTGTGAGCTGGGGGTAAAGGTGAAGCCCAGCAGCCTGGGAGACAAGGTGGAGGGCGGCAAAAAGAGAAACTGCTGAGGTCAGGAAGAGGGTCATGTGACCTGTCTGAAGCTGTGACATCATCGTTATCATCATCATCATCATCAGAAAGATGAAGATTAAACTGAACCTAATCTGCAGGATTTAGTCTGGGTCCAGATTCAAATTCAGATTACTGTTTGTGTCTAATCACCTCTAATCCACACACACACACACACACACTGCTAATGTGCTGTAATCTGCTGCTTTTACCCAACTGGACCCAAACCAGTAACACCAGCCTGAGCCTGGTAATCACTGGGTACACGGGTCAG